>NC_073303.1:20708538-20767588 GCF_027595985.1 Sorex araneus | reverse complement strand
TTTGATCCCTGGTACCCGTATGACCCGCCCTACCCCACCCCCTCCACCACAGCAAGCACCATGAGGAGTGATCTCTGAGCTCAGAGCCCAGGAATAAACTCTGAACACCTTCGGGTGATTAAAAAACAGAATAGGTTGGGCCAGAGCAATAGTCCAGTGGAGAGGGTGTTTTGCCTCGCATGTGGCCGACCCAGGTTCGATCCCCATCCCATATGGTCCCCCGAGCACCACCAGGAGTGATTCCTGAGTGCGAAGCCAGAAGTAACCCCTGAGTATCGCTGGGTGGTGGCCCAAAAAGAAAAATGAAAATAGGAAAGAAATTTGATTGCTCTGTAGTTCGTAGTTTGCCTTGCACGCGGCGGAACCGGGTTCGATTCTCTGTCCCTCTCGGGGAGCCCAGCAAGCTACCCGAGAGTATCCCGCCCGCACAGCAAAGCCTGCAAGCTACCCATGATGTATTCAATATGCCAAAAACAGTAATAACAAGTCTCACAATGGAGACGTTACTGGTGCCCGCTCAAAGCAAATCGATGAACAACGGGAGGACAGTGCTACAGTAGTTCTCAAAGCTGGGAAGGTCAAGACCAAGGCACTAAAGATTCCGTGTCTGGCAGGTTCTTTTATGCTGATTCTTGCTCTGCCCCCTCTTAGCTACTGGGGCCTCTTTGATAAAGGGCACACAGCCCATTATAGTGCACTCTGCCCATAATTGTGTCTTCATCAACAGAAGCATCCCTTTGGGGGGTTAGGGGTTCCAACATCTGTCTGAGAGTATGAGGGGAGGGAGTGGGCAGACAGTGAGCTAGCACAGCAGGTAGGCATCATGGCTTACACGTGGCTGACCTGGTTCTATTCCCTGCACCCTATAGAGTCACTTAAGCCCTCTCGGAGTGGAACCCTGAGTGCAGAGCCAAGAGTAAACCTTGCAACCCCAAAACCATATACAAACAAAAAAGACAAAACATTAGAAGCTCTGTGTGTGTGTGTGTGTGTGTGTGTTGTGTGTTATGAAAGGGGTGAAAGTGAAGAACATGCAGTCCTTAAAATGGAGAAAGGTTGTGTACACACCTAAAGCTGTGAAGACATCCCTCAACCCCCACGGCAGAAAACTGAGAAGGGTCCTATACCCAGCCCTGAGAGGTCACATCCCCAAGACCCTGATTCAATTCGATTTGAAAATGAAATAAGTGAGATTTCCTGCATCCATGCAACGTGGAGCAAATTCGGACTCATTTCTTGTGCCGCGTACTTGCCCACCAGTAATTTAAAGCTTCAAACAGCTGTTCCCATCAACACAGATTAGCCAGCAAACCCGGGGGCTCCCTGAGCGGACCCCCTGGGCCTCTGAGGCACCTCTTCAGGATCTCACAGCTCCGGCCTCCAGCTCCCCACGACACCCCAACCCAAAGATCACAGCAAATACATGTGCACTACTGCTACCATTTATGCTGTTTTGATTATCTTTCTTCTTCTCTTTCTTTCTTTCTTTTCTTTCTTTTCTTTCTTTCTTTCTTTCTTTCTTTTCTTCTTTCTTTCTTTCTTTCTTTCTTCTTCTTCCTTCCTTCCTTCCTTCCTTCCTTCCTTCCTTCCTTTCTTTCTTTCTTTCTTTTCTTTCTTTCTTTCTTTCTTTCTTTCTTTCTTTCTTTCTTTCTTTCTGTCTCTCTTTCTTTCTTTTTTCCATTGGCTTTTGGGTCACATCTCGCAGTGCTCAGGGCTTACTCCATTCAGGAATCTGGTAGATTCAGAGGACCATATGGGGTGCTGGGGATTAGGCCTGGATTAGCCATGTGCAAGTCAAGCACTTTACTTACTGTACTAGCTCTCTGCCTACCCGCCCCCCCCCAACCTTTTGTTTTAGTCCCTCAAAACCATTTCATCGTGTTCCTCCTTCAGAGTTTCAACTGTCATACCACACTGGAGCACCTACTGTATCTTAGACCTGTGTCTCTGAGCCGATACAACTTTACATAGGTAGTTCACTGATTCATCCTGAAAGGTATTAGTCTCATTTGATAGCTGTAGAAATAGATTTCCAGAGTTTCCCTAACTTATTGGAATCTCTTGGTACTAAGTGGTTTAACTAAAAGTTAAAAATTCTAATTAGCTCTGGGGGCTGGAGTGATAGCACAATGGGTAGGGAGTTTGCCTTGCATTTGGCAGACAAATCCCAGCATCCATATGGTCCCCCGAGCACTGCCAGGGGTAGTTCCTGAGTGCAGAGCCAGGAGTAACCCCTATGCATTTGGCAGGTGTGACCCAAAAAGAAAAAAAACAAAAAAAAAACTCCCATTAGCTCCATATCTGTTTTGCTGTCTCTCCCCAGCATCTCTGAACCTGCTCTCTCCCAGGTCCACGGCCTTGGGGACATCTGGCTCCTTCATATGCTGCTTCATGATGGATGACCAAACGTTCTGCCAGAGAATAGAAGAATATTCTCTGTCAGGTGCTTTGTTCTTCTTGTCTTTTTTTTTTTTTTGGCTGGGGGGGAGGAACAAGGGGAGGGAAGTGGGAGAAACCTCTGTAGTCCTCAGAGGTTACTCCTGACTCTACGCTCAGTAATTAGTCCTGACAGTGCTCAGGGACCATGTGGAATGAGGGAGTTGAACCCAGGTTGGCTGTGTGCAAAGCAAATACTCTACTCAGTGTACTATCCCTCTGGCCCCAATGTTTTTTGGGTAGCACAGCGGGTAGGGCATTTGCCTTGCATGCTGCTGACCCGGGTTTGATTCCTCCATCCCTCTCAGAGAGCCCGGCAAGTTACTGAGAGTATCCCGTCCGCATGCAGAGCCTGGCAAGCTACCCGTGGCATATTCGATATGCCAAAAACAGTAACAAGTCTCACAATGGAAATGTTACTGGTGCCCGCTCGAGCAGCAAATCGATGAACAACGGGACGACAGTGCTACAGAGCTACAGTGCTCTTTCTTTTTAATTTTCATTAAAGAACTGTGAACTGTTATTTACATAGCTATTGATAGCTGGGTATTAGGCATATAACATTATAATATTTAAACACCAATCCCTCCATCACATCCCTTCCCTAGCCCCAACCTCCACTTACATTCTGCCTGTCAATTTGACAGGCAAATTACAACGTTTCAGTCGTTGTAGCTTAGATTTCATGTTTTCAGTGTTGTTGAGTGTGTGTTTTGGATGTATGGCTATACTATTCTCCCGTATCACCAGTGTAACTGGAGCCCTGATGCCTGTTCACCTGTTACTTCCCCTTCTCTTCATATCACCTTGATTTCTTTCCTTCTCTGTAAACATTGGCTCAAGGATGATTTAAACATCCCCCTTGACTTCAGTAAATACAGTAAAAGAAATATACTACAGTATATTTCTTCATCAGTATTCTATATACCACAGATAAGAGAAACCATCCTGTGTTTGTCTTTCTTCTTCTGGCTTACTTCATTCAACATAATATCTTCCAATTCCAACCAACTTGGAGTAATTGACATCATTTCATCATTCCTTGCAGCGGCAGAGTATTCCTTTGTGTATATATACCATATCTTCATAATCCATTCATCTGTCATTGGACACCTAGTTGATTCCATTCTTAGCTATTAGACTGAGTGCAACAGTCTTTTTTTTTTTTTGGTGTGCTTTTTTTTTTTTAAGGAACCTCCCCAACAGTGTTCAGATATGGGGATCGTGGTCCTACGGACTATTGAAGACTTTATACATACATGTATAAAGCTTTAGACCAAGACTTTTTGGTTTGTTTCATTTGGTTTCATGGAGTTTTGTGGAAACCATACCTGGCAGTGCTCAGGAACTACTCCTGGCTCTGTAGCAGATCATATGTGGTACCAGGGATCAAAAGGATCGGACTTGATCAGAGGGAAGGCAAGCACCTTAACCCCAGTACTATCTCTCCAACCCTATGGACCAGGTTTTTGAGTTTTATGTCCTTGCAAGCAGATTGCAGATCCAGGTGCATAAACCCTTGTGCCAGTTGGTGCCTGGATAGCCAGAGAGCCCAATTCGAAAAACGCTCTATATCTTTTGAGTCTGTGGTTACTGAGCCTTCATTTCCTTCACTGTGAGATATTAGGAAGGGCAGGGGCCAGAGCGATAGTACAGCAGGGAGGGCTTTTGCCTTGCACTCGTCCGACCCAAATCTAATCCCCATCATCCCATATGGTCTCCTGAACACCGCCATAAGTAATTCCTGAGTGCTCAGCCAGGAATAACCCTGAGCATCGCCAGGTGTGACCCCAAAAGCAAAAAAAAAAAGTTATAAAAGGCAGCAGCATTATTTGTGGAATATCCTGTGAAACTTTTCATAGTTTCAGTTCAACTGCAAATCTTCAATAAATAAACAGGTGGTGTCTTGCAAGGTAGAGAATTTTATGAGAAAAAAAATTTAGACTTCATTCTACTCACATTCCACTTTATTTCATCTGTGTGGATTAATGTGGAGGGAGAGTCCAATCACTTTCATATTTCTCTTCCCATCAGCTAGCAATCCATTTTTCTGGCACACTCTTAGGTCCTTTCCATCTTAGTCAGGCTAGAAGCCAAACAACAATAATCTTTTTTTTTCAAAGACATCTTATTCATCTAGTTATGATTCATTCTTCTAAGAATGTGAATTGGGCCTAACGTGGATCAAGCTAGCCTGTTGTCATTCACCCAGGATGGTGTGCGGGTTCCCCGTCCTGCTCACATTGGCGCTGATGCTCTGATTCAGTTGACCAGTACACTGCTTCCGGTTCCACTCAGAACACACACACACACACACACACACACACACACACATAATTGCCCACAACTTTGTACAGCATCCCTCCATATACCCCACGGTTTTATCAGTCTTCTCTGCGGTGAAATTCTGTCCTACCGTGCCTCCTGTCCTACATAGACTATCTAAAATCCTGCCTTTCATTTTGCTGTCTCAGAGCCATCTGGCTAAAGAAAACTGCCTTCCCAGCCTGAGCTTGGATCAGAGGCCAGGGGCCAGAGAGATATTTCAGGTGCTTGCCTTGCATGCAGCTGACCAAGGCTCGAACATCAGCACCGCATACGGTCTCCAGAACTTGCCAGGATTGATCCCTGAGCACAGAGTCAGGAGTAGTAAGCCCTGAGCAGCACCTGGTGTGGCAAATAAATAAATAAATAAATAATAGTGTTCAAATACAGGCCATCTACCTTCTATCCTGTCACCATGACAGCATTTGTTCTAGTCTTTTCTCTCAGTACCCTCTGCCTTCCAAACACCAGCATATAAGTGGTTATTCAATAGCACCTCTTGGTCAGGAAATCAAGAGTAGTTCCAGATGAGTGACAGGAATGAACAGTCCTGTGAAATGACGTCTATAGAGAAGGGGAAAGAATTGCCAGGAGAGATGTAGAACTCAGGTGCCATTGCCCAGAGATATTAGCTAGAGGATCCACTTCCCGTGCTCACACCAGCCTACATGCCATCACAGCCCGAGTCCTGGCACTCCGCATCCCAGCCCTTACAACCCAGATGTTCTAGCTCCTTCCTACTGGGACAAAGTGGATCATTAGCATCAGCCAGAACTTCTAAGAAATGCAGGACTGGGGCTAGAGAGATAGCACAGTGGGCAGGGCATTTGCTTTGCATGTGAGTGACCCAGGTTCAATCCCCAGCATCCCATAATCCCATATAATCCCTGAGCACTGCCAGAGTAACCCTTTATTTTTTTCTCCCCGGCTACTTTTTTTTAATTGACTCACCATGAGATACACAGTTACAAAGCTGTTCATGATCGGGTTTCACTCATACAGTGATGTTCCAACACCCATCCCTCCACCAGTGTACATTTCTGAGCACCAGTGACCCCAGTATCCCTCCCTCCACCACCCAACCCTGGCCTGCCTCTATCGCAAGCACTTTTCTCCTCTCTCTCTCTCTCTCTCTCTCTCTCTCTCTCTCTCTCTCTCTCTCTCTCTCTCTCTCTCTCTCTCTCTCTCTCTCTCTCTCTCTCTCTCTCTCTCTCTCTCTCTCTCTATCTCTATCTCTCTCTCTCTCCCTCCCTTCTCTTTTAGGGATTATGGTTTGCAATATAGATACTGAGAGGTGAGGAGAGGGAAGGGGAGGCAAGGGAAGGGGAAGCAAGGGAAAGGGAGGCAAGGAAAGGGGAGGAAAGGGGAGGGGAGGGGAGGGGAGGGGAGGGGAGGGAAGGGGAGGGGAGGGAGGATCTTGGGTCCCTTCCCAGATATACTACAGATGAAATTGACCATTTAATGTGATCTCCAGTGATAATGCACTCTTGTCTAGGGCCTGTATGTTGAGCAGCAGAACTCAGGTCTCCAGCCATCCCTCACACGCCCACAGCCATAGCCTCAGGCCTTTGCTCAGAATCTTCCTTCTGATCTCGATGCTCTTCCCACCTTCTCTCTCCATGAGGTCTGTCAATTTTCCATTCCTCTGGAGACTGCATCAGAGCACCCATAGTAATGGGTTCGTCATTAACTCTTTCTCGGTGTCAGGGACTGAACCCGGTGCGTACCACATGCAGGACAGCGTGCTCTGTCACTAAGCCACACAGAGCTGGAAGCAGAAGGCAAGATTTGCTGAGCAGGCGGGGCCTCTCGCCGTCACATGCTATCTGTGTCGGTCTCTCCAGAAGGAATGATTGTTCAGCAGTAAGGTGGGACCGTGTTTATCATCCGGCATTTGCTATGTGCACAATAAAAATGCCCACTGAATAAAACTGAATAAATCTTGACACGCGTTTTATGTTGTTTGTCATTTTAACATGCTCAGTGGGTTTTGGGAGAAGCCATGTGGCTTATGCGACATCTCACCAAGTTCTAATTTGTGCCACATTTAGGGTAATGTGGTAACTGAATGAAAACCTTTTCTTTCCTTTTCAGTGTGTTCCCCTTCCCTCCCATTTTGTTGTTGTTGTTGTTGCAAGGACGAGGGGTCACACATACTTGCTTGCAGTGTGTCAGAGATCTCTCCCTTTGTGTTGGTGCCGGGGATCCCTAGCCGTGGAGCTGCTGGGGTCTAAACTCACAGCATCTCAGTCCCAGACTTGCTGAGCAGGGCCCGGGCTGACCCCAGACCGTTGGAGGGAGACCCGTCCTCACGCAGGTCAAGGGTTATCTTTTGGGTTGGGGGGGGGGTAGTACTGGTGGCAAGGCACATGCCTTACTTGCTCCCTGCCCTAGTTCCAATCCTTCGCACCATATAGGGTCCCCCAAGCACTGTCAAAGGTGGCTCCTGAGCACCACGCCAGGAATGGCCCCTAAGCACTGCTGGATATAGTCCAATCCTATAGCACTGTATCACTGTCATCCTGTTGCTCATGGATTTGCTCAAGCGGGCATCAATAACGTCTCCATTGTGAGACTTGTTGTTACCGTTTTTGGCATATTGAATACGCCACAGGTAGCTTACCAGGCTCTGCCGTGTGGGCTAGATACTCTCGGTAGCTTGCTGGGCTCTCCGAGAGGGACAGAGGAACAAAACCCAGGTCGGCTGCGTGCAAGACAAGCGCCCTACCCACTGTGCTATCGCACCAGCTACTCTGAAAGTAGTGGGTGGTTGCAAAGTCAATCTGCAGTCAACCTGCAGTCCAATCCTACGGAATAAAAAGATTATCATTTGAGAGGTGGGAGGTCAGGGTTTGGGTTCATATCCTGGTAGTAAATTCTGGGCTTTCTCCTGGCTCTTTGCTCAGATGATCACTCCTACACTCCTAGTGGTATTCAGGGCACCATATCTAGTGCTGGGGATTTGAACCAGTCAGCTATGTGCAAACACCAACCCCCCCACCATCAATTTACCAACACACACACACATATGTATTACCATTTTATGTGTTCTCACAGATGTGCTGATATAGGAAAGTGTTTGTGGCTGGAGCGATAGTACAGTGGGTCAGGCCTTACAGGCAGCTGACCCGGGTTCAGTCACCAGCCCCCCCATGGGGTCCCCAGCGCCCATCAGCAGTAAGCTCTGAGCACCGTTGGGTGTGGTCCCCCCCCCCGCAAAAAAAAATGAATAATTCACAAACACACTGTGAGAATTGAAGACATGGAAATCAATCATAAATTCGTCTCATTATTTTCTGTTTCTCACCCCGTCATATCCGCGCCCGTGCTCGAACAGCCTGGTTTTCAAGAAAGGGCCACTGCTATGGAAATCTCCTCGTTTCTCCAGGCCCCAGTCGGACCCCAGTGGGAAAGAAGGAAGCAGGCAAAGAGATGGTTGAAATTTCCCACAAGCTGAATTTTTTATTACAGCAACTGCTGCTTTAACACATATGGCTTACAAATGACTGTCTCCTGAAGGGAAAGCAAAAGTATCTTCTTTCCAAGTAGATGTGCACTTGACCGAATCCCATGGGGGTAACTAACGTGTTTCCAGCTGAGATTCTCGAGCAGCAGAGGTGCCAGTCTAGTTCACACAGTGGGTCCAGAGACCAGACCTGTCTGCATTCTTCCTCATGGGCTGTGATGAGGACAGACTTGATGGAGTTTTTGCCCGACAATAAAGGATCAGCAAGAGCTCTAAGGGGAGGTGGGGCGGGGGGAGGGGGGCTCGCTTTGCATGGTGCTGACCGTATCCGGCACTATATATGATCCCCTGACCACTGCCAGGAGTGACCCCTGAGCAATGCTGGGTGTGTGGGTGTGACCCCAAGCACTTCCCCTGCCAAAAGAGAAGGGTCTTAGATTCTAAGGTGAAGGTGAATGTCAAGGTCTTGGCAATGGATATTTGAGTCTCCTGGGTAACATCCCCACCAATATCTCTTATAACGCGGAGCCCTTTAGCACCGACACAGACTCCTGCTCTTTCTAAGTGCTCTTGTTCCGCTTTGCAGCCACATCTGTTTTTCACTTGAACAGAACATAAGCTGCCTGATGAGAGCCCAAAATAAGAACTAGCCCGTGTAAGTCTGAGCATGGGGGTCAGGGATCACTCCTGGTGGTGTTCAGATGACCGTGAGATGCCAGTGATTGAACCTAGGTTAGCTGCCCCTAAGGTATTTGTTGTACTCGCTCTCTGGGCCCAAGAGTTATTTGGTGTTTTGTTTTGTTTTGTTTGGGGGTGTGGGGTACCCATACCCGAGGTGCTCAGGGCTTACTCCTGGCTCTGCTCTCAGAGATCACTCCTGGAAAGCTTGGGAATTGAACCTGGGTCAGCTGCATGCGAGGCAACTTCCCTACCCACTGTGCTCTCTCTCCAGCGCCAGTCACCCCTCTTCCGTAGGCAGGTGTCCACTCCTGTCCAATGCTGGCCGCTCCTGCCCTGCCTTCTTGACCTGCTGAGATGGTTCACAAATGCAATACTTCATATACTCCCTTTTTCCCCCCTTTTTGGGTCACACCCAGAGATGCTCAGGGGTTGCTCCTGGCTCTGCACTCAGGAATTAACTCCTGACAGTGCTTGGGGGACCATATGGGATGCCGGGGATCAAACCCGTGTCAGCCACGTGCAAAGCAAAGACCCTACCTGCTGTACTATAACTCCAGCCCCACTTCATGCACTCTTGTGTGGGGGTTGTTTGTCCAGCTCGCCATGAGGTCCTGGCGGCTGTTCACAAGTTGTCACTGATATTATCAGTGACATCAGCACAGTTATGCAAAGGTGGCTGTTTTCTGGGTGGGGGGGGTCTATGGCTTTCATCAGATTTTCAGAGGACGCCATGACATGCCAACCCTGCTCCTCTAACTCTGTAATTAATTGCCAAGTGTGTGTTATACCTTGGGCTGGAGTGATAGCACAGTGGGTAGAGCATTTGCCTTGCACGCAGCCGACCCAGGTTCGATTCCTCTGCCCCTCTCGGAGAGCCCGGCAAGCTCCCGAGAGTATCCCGCCTGTATGGCAGAGCCTGGCAAGCTACCCGTGGCGTATTCGATATGCCAAAAACAGTAACAACTAGTCTCACAATGGAGACGTGACTGGTGCCCGCTCGAGCAAATCGATGAACAGTGGGATGACAGTGACAGTGACAGTGACAGTGTATTATTCCTTTGCCCTGGGATCCATCATTAGCAGTGCAGCTCACCCCTACCCAGGGTTTGCACTGGTTCTGGCTTCACCCTACAGGCAGTAGGGGTCAGAGCCAGGCTCCGAGAAACCCTGAGAAGCATCACTTCCCCTCTGGAGGTTTGGGGGGTGGCGTAAGCCCACGGGACTCTCTCCCCAGCCTCTGGACCCATGTGAGGCTGCCAGGCCTGTTCTTAGCGCATGGAACGTGTTTTCCACTCAACAGCACCTGGCATATGGCGGGTGCACTGATGCTATGAAGAGAGTGACTCAGCCTTAATCCTTGAAGAGGAAAGCCAAGAGTCAATCCTCCGTGGCCTTGGCCCTCCTCCCTGCGCGCCCTTCTGGTCCCACGATGCCCACGTCATCACCGTCTCCCTGGCTGTCTCCTGCAGCAGGCTCCTGCCAGACTCCTGATCTGTCTCCTTGCTCGGCCTTGTGTTACCCTTCCACTGGGCTTCCCAGCCCCCCTGTAAAGAGCTTTCTCTCTCCTTCCTGGTCCAGGTCAAACATTACTCCTCCTTCCTTTAAAGCAGCACCTATTGGAGAAGAGCAGAAAGGGAGAAGGCATGGGAGATGAGGGATGGAAGGAATGAGTGAGGGAAGGCGCAGGAGGAGCCTGGCACCTCACGGCCCCACTGACCTCGTCCCTCCTGACTGCTCTCACATGATCCATGATTGCCTGTCCAAGAGGGCAGATTGCTAAAACATTGTTTTCTAAGAAAGACAAAACTTTATTAGTCTTTTTTTTTTTTTTTTTTTTTTTTTTTTTTGCTTTTTGGGTCACACCCGGCAATGCACAGGGGTTACTCCTGGCTCTGCACTCAGGAATCACCCCTGTCAGAGCTCAGGGGACCATATGGGATGCTGGGAATCAAACCTGGGTTGGCCACGTGCAAGGCAAATGCCCTACCCGCTGTGCTATTGCTCCAGCCCCAAAACTTTATTAGTCTTAAGAAGGATAGGGCCAGAAAGATAGTACTGTGGATAAGGAACTTGTTTTGTAAATGGCCACTCTTGGTTTAATCCCCAATATAAAATTGTTTATTCACAATATAAAATTGTTTAATCACAATATAAAATCCCCCCAGCCCCATGAGGAGTGATCCTTGAGCACAACACCAAAGGTAAGCCCTATGCACCGCCAGGAGTGCCCTCCCGCCAAAAAAACAAAAGAGCAGGGTGGAGATGAGGGAATAAAAATTAAAGAAGAGAGGGGCTGGAGCGATAGCACAGCAGGTTTGCCTTGCACACGGCCAACCCGGGTCCAATTCCCAGCATCCCATATGGTCCCCTGAGCATGGCCAGGAGTAATTCCTATGTGCATGAGCCAGAAATAACCCCTGAGCATCGCTGGGTGTGATCCAAAAACAACAACAACAACAAAAATTAAAGAAGAGAGAGATGAAGAGAGGCAGAAGAGCATGTGAATGAGAGTAGGAATTTACCCATAATCTCGTCATTGAATTGTACTTAAGCCAGAATTGCTCTTCGGCAATGGGACAGGCAAATAGAACCCAACCTTCTGAAAGAGTCCTGTGTAAAGACCAAGGCAACTAGTCATGGTCAAGGAGATTTGTGATTTGGATAACCAGGAATTATGCAACAAGGCATGATTCAAACTCAAAACACTTTCTCAGAAATAGGCGTTATGACTCAGAGAAATCAGAAGAAACTGGAGTGAGTCTGGGTTGGATGTAACCTTGGGCAAGTCGTAACCTCTGCCGGTCTCAGAGAGAGAAGAGGTTCCTTGTTACCTCCTACAGGTTACTATGGCAAATGATCTTATCTCCGGAGAGCCTTCACAAGGTGAACGCTCAATAAATGATGCTGGTTATTATTGTTATTGTTCATAGTATTATTAAAATTCTCCTAGACGGGGGCCAGAGCAATAACACAGAGGGAAGGGTACTTACTTTGCATGCAGCCAACCTAGGTTCAATATGGTCCCCCAATCCCTGACAGGAGTGATCACTAGAACCAAGCCAGAAGTAAACCCTGAGCACGATAGGCGTGACTTATAAAAAAATAAATTAAAAGCCTCTAACAAGGGCCAGAGAGATAGTACAGAGTTGAGACACATGTCATGCATATGGTCAACCCCAGTTCCATCCCCAGCATCTACTGAGTATCACCGGACACAACCCTGAAAGACCCAGAGTACTACTGGTACCTGAGTACTCCCTGGCACCCTCGCCCAGTAGTTCTTGGACCCTCACACTAGATTTCAGCTTCAGCTGGCCAGGAATCCCTGGGAGGAGCCACTGAGTATCCCAAGAGCCACTAGGAAAATTGCCCTCCCTCAGGTACACACAAAGAATTCCCCTAAATACAGCCATTTCAGTTATATGGAAAACTCACAACCCCCAATAATTACTAACCACAAATAAAAACTAGTCTAGGGGGCTGGAGCAATAGCACAGCGGGTAGGCGTTCGCCTTCAATGCGGCCGACCTGGGTTCAATTCCCGCATCCATATGGTCCCCTGAGCATCTCCAGGAGTAATTCCTGAGTGCAGAGCCAGGAGTAAGCCCTGTGCATCACCGGGTGTGACCTAAAAACAAAAACAAAAAAACTAGTCTAGGAGCCAGAGAGATGGCGTAGGAGTGAAGTCATTTGCCTTGCATGCAGCTGACCCCATTTCAGTCCCAGCCCTGTGTGGTCCCCCAACTGTGGGAGCAACATGAGCACAGAGCCACAAGTGGCCACGAGCACTGCCAGGAGTGGCCCCAAAACCAGATAAATTAATAACCATGCAAACCTACGCAATGCTTCTAGAGACTTCCCAGGATTTAACCTCCAGCGGCAGGAAAGGCTGCCTCCCCAAGTGTGGTCTGCAAGCACTGGGGACATCCCCAAAAGTTGGAGATTAAGGAAAATTGGTTCCTAGGAAGTGGTTGCTTCTGAGTCTGGTTACTCAGTGATGGCCAAAGGATAGTCACGAACACCATACACATGTTGGAAGGAGATTAGCCTCTGATCTGTACACTCACCCGTCTTTCCTGAAACACAAGCTTTGTAGGATAATAGTACCTGTTATACAAAAGGGGAAATGTGGAGACATGGGAGAGCTCCCATAGCTCATTGACGGAGGGAGAGATATAGGTCAACTGGGAACAGAGACTTATTACAGTGGGTAGGGCATTTGCCTTGCACATAAACAGCCCAGGTTTGAGCTCCAGCATGAGCTCAGAATTCAGAGCCAGGTGTAAGTCCTGAGCATTGCTGGCTGTGGCTCCATAGGTGTGTGTGCGTGTATGTGTCTGTATATGTATACACACATACATACATACATACACGTGTGTGTTTTAACAGTGTTAACCTATATGTTTATGCTTCCATGCATAAACTCTTTGCCCCAGCAACCCTGCTAATAGGATGGAGGGGAGAGATGCTTCTTTGAGAGCAGGACGGCAACACACACCTTTTCTCAAACATATTTAAACCCCTTTTCATGTAGAACATCTACGGGGAAAGTGTGTTCCAAGGAAGACATTTGGAGACACTAAATTAGGCTGTGCACATGTGAGCCAGTCCAGATGGTTCTCCACAAGCCTTTTTATTTTCTTCTGATGGTCCCAGGATTAGCCCTAGACTTCCTACCCATCTGTTCCTTATGACCAAAGTCCCTCTCTTGCTGGCTTCCTACAAATGGTACACTAGTCCAATCATTTCTCCCGACCTCCTGTCTCTGAAGCAGAGTTCCTTAGATGTTTTCCAAAGGTCTTTACTCCTTGTATTCATAAAAAGGAAGAACAAAAATATATTCTCCTGCAACTCTTTGCTCTTTCTTTACTTTGTCCTCATGCAAGAGTGAGACCAAACACAGATATTAAAGATGAGTCTGGGGACATTAAAGACTAGTTAAACTATCTATGAACTTAAGAAAATAGATGAAAGGGGGGCAGAGTGATAGAACATCAGGGAGAGCATTTGCCTTGCACACAGCTAACCTGGAATCCCCTTTGATCCCCTGCGGACCACCAAGAGATATTCCTGAATGCAGAGTAGGAGTAACCCCTGAGCATTGCCAGGTGTGGCAGAAGAAGAAGAAGAAGAAGGAGAAGGAGGAGGAGAAGGAGAAGAAGGAGAAGAGAAAGAGAGGAGGAGAAGGAAGAGGAGGAGGAGGAGGAGGAGGAGGAGGAGGAGGAAGAGGAGGAGGAGAAGGGTGTTTTCTAAAACTACATGTAAGTGAGTCTACATAGTATGGGTCTTGCTCTGACTTGCTACATGCAGCATAATGCACTCAGTCACCCGCTGTGTGTCCATGAATGGCAAGATTTCACTCTTTGCTTATGGCTAATATTTTATTACACATTTTCATTACTCTTGTAACCAGAGGTGGATGGGGTTGGTTGGTTTGTTTTTGGCTTTTTGTGTCATACCGAGAGATACTCAGGGTTTTTTCCTGGCTCTGCACTCAGGACTCACTCCTGGCAGGGCTCAGGGGACCGTATGGGATACCAGGGCTCAAACCTGGATCGGCCATGTGCAAGACAAATGCCACCCACTGTACTATCACTCTGACCCACCGGTTTAGGTAGACATTTAGGCTACTGTGAATAATGCTGCAATGAACATGTTGATGCAGGTATCTTTTGGATTTAGAGTTTTCATTGCCTTTGCATAAATATCCAGAAGTGACATTGCTGAATCACAGGGTAGTTCCATATTTAATTTTTTGTAGAAACTCTAGGGAAGGGATGGGTCTTAAAACGGAAGCTGTTGGGCCAGAGACATGGTAGAAGGGTTAAGGCACTTCCTTTGATATGTGGCCAATACTATTCTATCCCTGGTACCACATATGGTCCCCCAGCACTGCCAGGGCTCACTCCTGCGCACAGAGCCAGGAATAGGCCCTGGGCGCTGCCTCAACCTCCACCCTGCCGACGGAAGCCATTGCATGCTGTAGGCCACGGATATCTTAAAGAGGAGGTGCCTCCACAGAGGAGGTCTGAGATAAATCGCCACATGAAGGAACCAAGCAGACAGAATTGAACATGAAACAAGAATACTAATCTCATGTGCAGCAGGTGCAGTTATCAACCTCCTTGGCAGTATCTACAGCCAATGGCGTGTGCAGCTGCCCTAAGGGACCTGAGAGAGTCCTGTGTGATGACAATCGTATCTGCTATGATGCTGTCCTCAATCTGAGGCTTCAAACAGCTGTGCAGATGATTTTGGAAAGTCCTAAAGCACAGTGGTCAGGGTCCACGTTGGCCAAGTCATCATGTCCATCCACACCCAAGAGCCGAACAAGGAGCAAAAGATGGAGGCTCTATGCTGGGCCTGGCTGCCAGGAAAAATATATCTCCAACAAGTGGGGCTCTGGCAGGTTTCACGCAGGTGGGTTTGGAGAGCTGGTGGTTGAAAGCAGCTCATCCAATTTGTTTATAAGTGGAAGGTCATGGAGAGTATCATGCTAAGTGAAATGAGTCAGAAAGAGAGGGACAGACATAGAATGACTGCACTCATTTGTGGAATATAAACTATCATAATATGAAACAAACACCCAAGGACAGTAGAGACAGAGCCAGAAAGATTGCCCCATAGTTGGAAGCCTGCCTTATAAGCTGGGGGAGAAGGCAGCTGGGATAGAGAAGGGATCACTAAGTCAATGATGGTTGGAGGGATCATCCGGGATGGGAGATGTGTGCTGAAAGTAGATAAAGGACCAAACATGATGGCCTCTCCGTATCTGTATTGCAAACTATAATGCCCATAAGTAGAGAGAGAGCAAGAGGGAAACTGTTTGCCATAGAGGCAGGGGGAGGGTTGAGATGGGGGTGGGGGGGTGATGATACTGGGGACATTGGTGGTAGAAGATGTACACTGGTGAAGGGATGGGTGTTCGATCATTGTATGACTGAAATTCAAACATGAAAGCTTTGTAAGTGTAGCTCATGGTGATTCAATTTAAAAAAAAAAAAAGTGGCTCATCCCAGATGACTGTGGGGTCACAGATCTCCCTAATCACAAGCCTGTGGGGAAAATGGCAGGAACCATATCCCTGAGAGCCTCTGAGCTGTTCATCTAGAGCCTCTGTGCTCCACCTCCCCTCTCTCCACCTCAATAAATCCCTGCTTCCCATCACCCCAAAACTAAATAAAATAATATCTTCAAATCAGCCTCCTGGCCTAAGATAGATCTAGTTGAGCAAGCCTGCTTTCCTTAGTTGACCAGGTAAATTCTTTACCTTGGAGTAGCATTGAGAAGACACTCTTATTTAAAAAAAAAAAAAAAAAAAGTAAAATACTAGAGTCAAGGAAATAACACAGAGGGAGATAGCACATGCTTTGTCCACAGGAGTGCTGGATTGGATGCTGGTCTCTATGTGGATACCCCTCCCCCAGCACCACCCAAAAAGGCTCAAAAAAGAAAAATAAAAGAGAAAAATACCTAACTTAATCCCTTTGTTCCAATTTCTTCACAAAGGCACGAAGACCCAGCAGGCACCTGGCAGGT
Source organism: Sorex araneus (assembly GCF_027595985.1). NCBI lineage: Eukaryota > Metazoa > Chordata > Mammalia > Eulipotyphla > Soricidae > Sorex > Sorex araneus. Next base: position 20,751,141 of record NC_073303.1, on the reverse strand, counting down.
CATTCTTCCAGCAGCGTTTGTTAATAGACCTGAATTCTACTCTCTGCCCGGAAAGGCATCTTTTAGCTGGTTCTTTCTTTTGAGTATCGTCTCATCCCCTACATCTTGATAGGAGAGACCTTTATCAACCAGACACCAACGGAAGACACTGTGACTGAGGGCTCTGAAATTCCTTGACTAGAAACAAAGATAATGAAGACTCAACGTATTGTTATCTGACACAGACCCAGAGGAAGAAAAGAAAATTTAACCATATGCAGATTAAAAGTGTTTAGGATGGACTCCAATTAGAGAAACTAATTATTGTGGGTGTCTTAGAGCAAAACAGGGAATGTCACTAATGAACGATACACAGGATCTTAAAAGTACATACAAACTCTCTCTCTCTCTCTCTCTCTCTCTCTCTCTCTCACACACACACACACACACACACACACACACACACACACACACACACACACAGCATAAAGGAGAATTTGATTTGTTTGGCCAAGAAAGAGAGATTTTAAAGTCAGTAAGTTTATTTAAGTAAAGTAGAATCAGGAAGATAAATCTTCAACAAGCAAAATATGACCTGAATTCAAAGCCAAAGATGTTTAAATTATTCATTAATTTGAATTACGAATACAAAACCCCACTACATTTTACTCTGAATAATTGAGAATTAACTGGAGATTTGAAGTTTTATTTAGAATGAAGAAATGAAAGCTTACATTCTTAGAAACTTAACATATTTTCAGTGGAAGTATAATTAAAGTGATAGAATTAATAAAACTAACAGGAGGCAGCAAAGCTAATAAAAGCAGGAATTAAATTTTGGATGTGTTTATGAGTAAGTGAAAGTCATGTTTTCCTAATCAAGGGGAAATCTCAGGACTTACAATTGGAACTGAAAAAGAAACAAGCTTTCCAGACCCTGCTCAAATCTTATATTTTTTTCCTCTAATAACCTTTTAATCTGAGTTCCTCTTCTTTTCTGAAAGATAACATCAACTCTTTCAAATCGCTTCTGTTGGTTAAGATTAATGAGTCGGAGGAAAGGTGATCCTTGGCAATTCTGCCTCCAGCTGTGGCAGATTAATTTGTAACAGACCAATACTCCCCTTAGGAACATCTGAAAAAAAAGTGGGGATGGGAGGGAAGAGTCTTTCTGATGGCCTCAGAGAGGTTCCAAAACATAGAGGATCTGAAGGGCCAAATTCCATAGAGAAGGGACGCTGAGAGGAGAGCCTCTCTATTTTGTTTTCTGGGGGGTGGGGGGGTGCTTGTTTGTGAAAGGGTTGGCTTTTGGGGTCACACCCAGATGTTACTCAGGGGTTACTCCTGGCTCAGCACTCAGGAATTACTGCTGGAGATGCTCAAGGGATCATACGGGATGCTGGGGATCGAACCCGGGTCAGCCACGTCAAATGCCCTCCTCGCGGCACTATCGCTCAAGCCCAGGAGAGCTTCTCTGTCGTAAAGCAGCATTCCTTTCGGGGCCTTTGATGACCTAAAGCAGTGAAAGAGGGGCTGGAGCTATAGCACAGCGGGTAGGGTGTTTGCCTTGCACGCGGCTGACCCGGGTTCAAATCCCAGCATCCCATATGGTCCCCTGAGCACCACCAGGGGTAATTCCTGAGTGTCGGGTGTGGCCCAAAAAGCTAATTAATTAATTAATTAATTAATTAATTAATTAATTAATAAAGCAGCGAAAGAGTGGTCAAAAGAAGAAAATCAGGGAGCCAGAGCCATCATAGAGCAGGCAGGACGCTTGCCTTGCACACAGCCAACCCAGGTTCAATTCCCAACACCACATACGGGGTCTTGAGCACCACAGATCCCTGAGTGCAGAGCCAAGAGTAACCCTTGAGCATCTCTGGGTGGGACACCAAAACACACTGTCACTGTCACTGTTATCTCGTTGCTCATTGATTTGCTCGAGCGGGCACCAGTAATGTCTCTCATTGTGAGACTTATTGTTACTGTCTTTGGCATATCGAATACACCACGGGTAGCTTGCCAGGCTCTGCCATGCGGGCGCGATACTCTTGGTAGCTTGCCAGGCTCTCCGAGAGGGGCGGAGGAATTGAACACAGGTTGGCCTCCTGCAAGGCGTGAACGCCCTACCGCTGTGCTATCGCTCCAGTCCACCAAAACAAAGTGAATTTAAAAAGAAGAAGAAAATCAGCAATCCACTGACATTATAAAAATCAAGCTAGGGACTGGGTAATACAGCAGGGAGTGTGTTTGCCTTGTATGAGGCCCACCCGGGTTCGATCCCAGGCATCCCATATGGTTCCCCCGGCACTGCCAGGAGTAATTCCTGAGTGCAGAGCCAGGAGAAACTGCTGAACATCACCAGGTGTGCCCAAAAAAGACAAAAAAATAAGTAAATAAATAAATTTGAAAACAGAAAGCTCCATCTAGCCTGGAGATGTGGTTCAGAGCGCTTGGCTGCATAGGTGAGGCTCTTGGTTGCAGCAGCACCTGCTCCTACCAGCCCGGCACAAGCACCGCCCGAGCACCTACGTGGAGCCAGGAGGAGCCCCTGAGCACCTCCGGGTGTGGCCTCCAAACCCGATCAATACCCAAAAAGTCTCATTTCTGCCAAATATATATTATTTGCTTCAGTGTGAAAAGCACTGACCACTTTTGCAAGTGAGTTCTCCAGTGACACTGTCATGCCTGGAATCAGAGTCAGAAACGACTATGTTAGGGGTCCGAGATATAATACAGCAGGCAGGGCGTTTGTCTTGCATGTGGCCCACCTGGTTTCAATCCCTGGCATCCTATATAATTTCCCGAGCACTGCCAGGAGTAATTCCTGAATGTACAGCCAGGAGTGACCCTTCGGTCTCACAGGTGTAGCCCATCTTCCACTCCCAAATGACTCGTTTTTGGTTTTGTGTTTTTTTTGTGTGTGTATGCTTTTTGGGTCACACCTGGCAATGCACAGGGGTTACTCCTGACTTTGCACTCAGGAATTACTCCTAGTGGTGCTCGAGGGACCATATGGGATGCGTGTGCAAAGCAAACACCCTCCCAGCTGTACTATTGCTCCAGCCCCCAAATGACTGTGTTAAAGCCTTTTACGAAGTTGTATTGGGAAAAGAAGTAGGGCACGCCAGTGATGCTCAGGGCCTACTCCTGACTCTGTGCTCAGAGATCACTCCTGGCAGTGTTGGCGGTCCATACGTGACATCAGGGATCTAACGGGGGTCAGCGGCATGCAAAATAGGCATGTTAACCCCTGTTCTGTCTCTCTCAGCCCCAATCCTTTACAAGACTGTACATTAATCTGGAGCATAGTTGTGTAACCAAAGGTGAACAGTCTGACATATTAAACAAAGGCAAGAGAAAATTGAGAAAATTGCTGCAAGCTGCATTTCCCAGAAGCAGAAGCAAAGCTGAGTTGGGGTCTCAACTGTTTATTGAGGGAATCAGAGAAATAGCTCACAGGGGAGAGCAAAAGCCTCGTATGGGGCTGACCCCAGTTTGGTCCCCTGAGCACTACTGAGAGTGATTCCCCAGAAAAGATTCAGGAGGGGATGGGGAGATCTGTGCTATCACCTGGCAATATTTTTATTTTAGTTTACTTCGTTATTTTGCCTTGTCTCACGATGGAGACGTTACTGGTGCCCGCTCAAGCAAATCGATGAGCAACGGGATGACAGTGACGGTGACAGTGACAGTTACTTTGCCACACCTGGCACTGCTCAGGGTTGACTCCTAACTCGTGCTCAGGGGTCACTCCTGGCAGGGCTTGGGGTGCCAAGGATCAAACCTGGGTTGGCTACGTGCAAGGCAAGAGGCCTACTTGCTGTACTATCACTCTGGCCCAAAGCCAGTACAATCTCTGTGTCAGCAAGCTCAAGTCTCATTTGGGCGCTGAGTAACAGAGCTCTTGTGATTTTCATCACTGTGGGGACAGCAGGACATTTCTGTGCCTTTCCCCCTCTTTGCCATTGGTTTATTTGTTATTCCTTTTTGTTTGCACTTGTTTGGTTTTTGTTTTTTATTGGTTTGGTTTGGTTTCTGGGACACACCTGGAGATGCTCAGGATTTAGTCCTGGCTCTGCAGAAATTACTCCTGGCAGTGCTCAGAGGACCATATGGGATGCCAGGGATAGAACCTGGGTCAGCTGCAGACAAAGCAAGTGCCTTACCCGCTGCACTATCTCTCTGGCCCTTCGTGATTCCTTTTGGTTTTCGTTCAAAGGAATCAATCTTGGGGAAGAAGCAGTCTTACAATGTTAAAACTCCATGTTTGTTTCTACAATGCAACACGTGTGGCATCACTGGGACTTTTAAGCTGGATTCTTTTATGCTGGCTGGCCCATTCGACAGTGAGCAAGCTTCAGACTAGGTCGTACTAAGGCAGTAATTCACATCTCTGACCTCTGTGGGGGTGCAATTCAATTCTTTGAATATCAATGGATGTATTCATTAGCCTGAACTAAAATCATCTCAAATTCTATTCCAAGAATATGAGTGAACTGAAATCATTTCCAGAGTCCTTAGATTGGGGGTGGGGTGGTGAAACGGTATTATTCAACATTCAAATACAGTACCTTTAAGTTTTAAGAACTTCCTATTTTATCTTGCTGTTGCTTCATAATTGTCCTCTGTTCTCTGTTCCTTTTGGGGAGGATGGGGAAGGAGTGATTAAGGCAAAAAGCAAAGTCAGCAATTTATCTTAAGCCACAACTTCTTTTCCTGTATCCTAAAACCCTCACGAGGGGTTTCTGAAGAAAGCGTGGGGGAAATTAAACCTTATCCAGTGGAATTTAGAGAGGCTGAAATAAAAAGGCCTTAAAAGTTGTAACAGATCTCTTTCTGGTTTATGACCACATTCTCCAACATCTGTTGAGGGACATTTTCTGACCAAAGGGCCTGTCAGTATCAATAAGGAGAGACGCTTTCCTCATTGTTCTAGAATCTATGGTGTCTGGGGTTATTGAAATGGATATATGCCATCCTCCAGAGCCCAGGCTGAAGAGAGAGGGAGGAGAGACGGAAAAGGAGAGTGTGGCTGAAAGTGTGTGGCGTTGCCCCTGGCCCTGCTTTGAACTCTCTCTGGCTTCTTGGAACGTCACCAACATCAAACGGGGCTCTGGCTGCAGGTCCAGGCCCTTGGTTCTCCGCGTAAATTTAGGAGCAGGTTTTTGAGGTTAAGATTATGAAGTTTTGTGGTAACTTTAAACTGGAAAGTATTGCGTTCACCTTTTCTATTCCCCAAAGAAAGGAGAAAGGCCCGGCCATGTAATGAAACTCCTTTCAATCTGACCGTTGTGTTAGGAACAGATTTCACACGGAGCGAAGCTTTGCAACCAGACTCAAATGTTTCCCATTAAGGCCGTGCACGGGTATGAATGTGCCAGGCCCGGCTGCGGGCCATGCTACTCCCAGCAAAACGCACACACTTGGCTGCGGAGAGCGCCTCAAAACATATCCAGGGCTGGACGCTTGTTCGCACTGGGGCTCGCCACAGGTGAGAGCTAAACGGTGAGAGGAAAAAGCTCCCTAAATGATCCTGAGGTGAGGGAGACCTACACAAGGAGAGACAACATGCCTGACGCGGCTGCTGCTGCTCCAAGTCCCAGAAAACTTGCTTCTGCACAATGGCTAACCACTAAGCTAACTAGAACCCTTCACAGGTTGCCAACTGACTTTTCAAATATAAAGCTACTGCTCAGAGTTGGTTAAAAAGGAGGTCTGCCCCACAGCTTGGAAACTGGCCTCACATGCCGGGAGAAAAGGCAGCTGAGATAGAGAAGGGAACACCAAGTAGAGGATGTTGGGAGGACCCATTCGGGTTGGAAGATGTGAACTGAAAGTAGACTATAGACCAAACATGATGGCCACTCAATTCCTCTATTGCAAACTACAACACCTCAAAGGAGAGAGAACAAAAGGGAATGCCCTGCCGCAGAGACAGGGTGGGGTTGGTGGGGATGGGGTGGGGGTGGCGAGAGAGATACTGGGATCATTGGTGGAGGTGAATGGGAACTGGTGGAGGGATGGGTAAACGATCACTGGAGGAGTGAAATGCAAACACAAAAGCTCATAAGTTTGTAACTGTACATCACAGTGATTCTCTAATAAAAAATTTTAAAAAAAGATATGGTGGGGTGCAAAATAGTACAATGGGTGGGGGCGGAGCAATATACAGCAGGGAGGGCGTTTGCCTTGTATGCAGGATGACCCCGGTTCGAGTCCCCGGCATCCCATATGGTCCCCAAAACACCGCCAGGAGTACTTCCTGAGTGCAGAGCCAGGAGTAACCCCTGAGCATCACTGGGTGTGACCCAAAAAAGCAAAAATAAATAAATAAATAAATAAAAATAAATAAATGAAAATAAAAATAGTACAATGGATAAGGAGCTTGCCTTGCAGACAGCTGGACTGGGTGCAATCCCCAGTACCCCACAAAGTCCACTGAGTACCACCAGGAGTGATCCCTGAGCACCACTGGGTGTGGCCCAGTTCTGCCCGCACACCCTGCCCCCACCAAAATCTAGCATTTTAAATTATGAAAACAGGAGCTCCTCTTCACAAAGTGTGTTGGGTTTTTTGTTTTTGTTTTGTTTTAACCACAGTTGACAGTCACTTGGTTAGTACAGAGATTCCGTATGTGGGATCAGATAGTTCTTATTTTGACTGGGGAGTAGGAGTAGGGACTTCCCTGCAGAGGGAAAAAAATTTTTTTAAAGGCTCTTGTAAAACGTCTATAGATAAGAATCTGAAACTAAATTCACATTTTCAGATGTAAAAACAATATTGCTACTGAGAGGCCCAAGTGAGAATACAGTGGGTAGGGTGCTTTCCTTGCACACAGCTGACCGGGGTCCCAGCCCAGTACCTCATGTGGTCCCTTGAGCCACCAGGAGGGATCCCTGAGTTCAGAACCAGAAGTGAGCCCTGAGCATCACTGGATGTGGCATAAAAAGAAAAAAGAAAAACTACCAGTGATGCTGAGAATAAAAGCAATGGCACCTAAGGGTACTCTAGGACAAAGGTGTCTTCTAGAAGGGCATATATGTTCAGGTCCTGGGTTTGATTTCCTCACTCCCCAGTAATACACACACACACACACACACACACACACACTACAACTCTTCTCCCAGGCTTTGTTAGAGTTCATGTTACACTTCCTATCTGAAAAATGGACATTGGTATCCCCACCTTATCAGTGGGAGATTAAAGTGTCTGAGGATGAATAGCCAAGGTTTCTCCGAGAAATCCAAGGTTTCTCCGATCCACCATCCAACAGGTGAGCCCAGCCCAGCACCTGATGCATGGTGCCCGGCCCCAAGCCCTCCGTTCAGACCCCAGCAATGGTGCATGCAAGCAGTAGAAGCAGCTTTGTAGAAAGGATGCTATTCCCCAGGAAAGCGGTAAACTCTGCAAAAAAGGAAGAAGAATCAAAAGAAAATCCCTGAGGACCAAAGGACAGTAGAACCAGTAGGGTACTTGCGTTGCACACAGTAGAACCTGGCTCGATCCCCAGCATCCCATATGGTCCCCTAAGCACTGCCAGAAATCAGCCCTGTTCATCCAGGTATTCCTCCCACCCACCGAAAAAAAAAGGAAAGAAAGAAAAGAAAATCCCTGAGACCCAGAATGATAATACAGCAGGTAGGGTGCTTACTTTGCACATGGCTGACCCCGCTTCACCCAGCTCCCCATATTGTCTGCGCTTCCGAGTCCAGCTCGTACACGGCATCTGCTTGCTCCAGGAACAGGAAGAGCCTCAAATCATTCATTCAGGTATTTTTTTTTTGTCACACCTGGCGATGCACAGGGGTTACTCCTGGCTCTGCACTCAGGAATTACCCATGGCAGTGCTCAGGGGACCATATGGGATGCTGGGATTTGAACCTGGATTGAACGAGTGCAAGGCAAACGCCCTACCCACTGTGCTATTGCTCCAGCCCCTCATTCAGGGTTTGACGAAGAAGTCTGACCGTCTTTTGACGGCCACTCGGTCTTTTGACATCCCATGGAATCCAGTTGGTAACAGCTCTAGTCCAGCGGTCGTCTCTGAATCGCATTACGTGTTCGGCCCATCTGATTTTTGACACTTCGGCAAACGAGACAGCATCCCTGACTCTTGACCGGAACTCCGGATTCCTTCTCTCACTTGAGAGGTGAAAAGCACACAGTATAATTTGTCTTGCACGTAGCCAACTTGTGTTCGATCCTTAGTCCCCCGAGCCTGCCAGGAGTAAATCCTGAGCGCAGCTGGTATGGCCCAAAAACAAAAATAAAATTCTAGACACAGGTTCAAAATGACTTTTTCAGTTGGTCTAAAATGTTGTGCCAGAGTCACAGCAAGCAGGGAGGGTGCTTGCCTTGTATGCAGCTGACCCAGATTTGGTCCCTGGCATCCTATATGGTCCCTTGAGCCCCACTAGGAGTGATGCCTGAGCACAGAGCCAGGAGTAAGCCCTGAACACTACTGGGTGTGCCCCCCCCCAAAAAAATATGTTTTTGAACACCTAAAAAAAAATTTGGAAAGAGGGGCTGGAGTGATAGCACAGCGGGTAGGGCACTTGCCTTGCATGCGGCCAACCCGGGTTCGATTCCCAGCATCCCATATGGTCCCCTGAGTACCGCCAGGAGTGATTCCTGAGTGCAGAGCCAGGAGTGACACCTGTGCATCGCTGGGTGTGACCCAAAAACCAAAAAAAAAAAAAAAGAAAGAAAGAAAAATTTGGAAAGAAGTCTGCTAAAAAATGAGCAACTCACTGCAGAGATCTCTCCAGACCCTAATTATTAAAATTTGAGAATTCCAGGAGCGCGCAGCCGCTACAACAAGCAATACAAAACAAATTGTCTAGCATTGCCTTTTTGGCAGATTTGAGTGGTGGCGGGAAAATTCCAAATAATAATGGTGGGACTGGTGTTGAAATATTGAATGTAATCAACAAAGTAGAGAGAAAGTATTGTGGAAATTGTCTGCCACACAGGCAGGGGAGGGGTGGGATGTGGGGGGGGTACTGGGGATTTTGGTGGTGAAAGATGTGCACTGGTGAAGGGATGGATATTTGATCATTGTATGACCGAAAACCAAACATGAAAGCTTTGTAACTATCTCACAGTAATTCAATTAAAAAACAAAAAATTAAAAATAAATAAATAAATAATAAATATATAAATAATGAGGATTCGGGGCCTGGGAGATAGTGCAGAGTGTAAGGCTTGCCTTCGGAAGAGTTCTGCTCTTCATCTTGCTCCCAAGGTACAGGACACAATGTGTGGCCTGAACAAGGTTAGATTCAACCCCTGACACTGTTTGGCCTCTCAACCATCACCAGTTATAGATCTGGTGACCCACCAGCACCACTGGAGAAGCCCCTAGCCCCCTAAAACCATGACGAGTTCCTTCCTTTATTTCCTTGTTAATATAAAAACTCCCTATCCCTGCTCAGTGCACAGGATTTTGGCAAGGGTTTATAAGTTTTCTGAAACATCAGCAACACTTTTATAACAAATGAATGCCATGTTGTTGAGTTCCAGACTTTTTCTGGCATCTGTTTTTTCAAGGATTGTACTGAGCTAATATAGGAACTTTTCCCCCCAGGTTCTCCATTTGAATTTTGTTGTTGTGTGTTGTATTTGGGCCACACCCAGCTGTGTCAGGGCTTACAATTCTGCACCTGATGGGATTCTGGGACCATGTGAGGTGCCATCGATCAAATCCGGGTGGGCTTCACAGAAGGCAAATGGTCTATCCACTACACTATCACTCAGGACCCAAGATTCTTCTTTTAAATAACATCTCAATTAAAATAGACAAAACACTATTATTCACACAAATATTTTTACTAACTCTAACCAATATTAGATATTTTATAGGCTCTAAAGACTACGATGATTAACCTTCCTCGAATAAAGCTTTAGGGATGTGCTTGAACCCACAAAAGAAATTAAATGCACAGTTAAAGCTGATTTTCATCATCAAGCTGCAACAGGGAATTGTCTTTAAAGCCGTCTCCTGCTGCCTTCATTAGAGTCTTCATCTCTTGCTGCAAATTTATATTCCTTTGCGGGCTTAAGGCAGATATTGGCTATCCTTTTAATCTATATTTATTAAGCGGGCTATTGACAAGTCTCATTCCACCACAAATTCATGAACAATGTTTCCAGGGCCATTTTCGTGGAAGCCTGAAGTGAATGCAACATCTTCAGGAGAAGTGATCATTTTTCACAGGGAAAATGGGGCCTCCTTTTTAAATGGTACAAGTTAAAAACACAGATCAAGGTATACTTTGACTTGCACCATGAGCCCAGTCAACCAGCCAGAGCTAAGTAGGCCAATAACAGGGCACTATCAACTTCACTTCCCCGACACACACACACACACACACACACACTCCATCTCCTTTTTCCCACAGTCTCTTCCAGTTCAGGACCGTCTGCAATGGAGCACAGCTCTTGACTGGAAGAAATACGAGGCTCTACAGAGAGACAGTCAATTTGCCTGATGGTTCCCAGATCCTTCCCTCCCCCGCCCCTGATCTGTATCATAAGGGAACCTCCACGTCCCAGGGAACCTCCACTTCTCAGGCAGCCTTGCCAACTGGCACTCAACTCCCCTCCGCCCGTGAGAGGCTCTGGGCAGAGACTCGCCAGAGCAGGAAGAGAGAAGGAGCCCCTTTTCACCTCCGGTTCTGCCCGTACCTCTCCTTCAGGGGTCAGGCTCCTGCAGGACAGCCTTCCTCCTGCTGGGGCTCACTGGCAAGAATGCTCAGGAGACGGTTTGCAAGTCGGTCCCCAGTGCAGGATTCAGAGGGAGAACTGGGTCTCGGGGCCAACCGCCAGGCAGCCCTCACAGAGGACTGAACTGAACAAAAATCAGTGGGTCCTCTCTGTTCCGCGGGCTGGGGGACGCTCGCTGACTGCAACTCTGGGTGCAATGATGACGGCGTTTATGGCAGGCGCTAGCCAGGGTCGAGGGGCTAAGACTGCAAAGCTCAGGAACAGACTTGGCTTTGAATCCCAGTCCGCTCCCTTACTTCAAATTGGCTTTGGAGGGCTGGAGCAATAGTACAGCAGGGAGGGCGTTTGCCTTTCACAAGACCCATCCGAGTTCGGTTCCCAACATCCCATTTGGTCCTCTGAGCACTGCCAAGGGTGATTCCTGACTGCAGAGCCAGGAGTAACCCCTGTGCATTGCTGCGTGTGACTTAAAAAGCAAAAAAAAAAAAAAAAAGAAAGAAAGATGGGCTCAGGGAGGCAAGCGCCAGCGGGAGGGACCTGAGAACAGCAAAAACACAGAGGACCGAGCCAAAGACAGGGCAGCAGGTTGAGAAAGAGCTTGAGGAAGGTTGGAAGGTGACAGACTCGGGTCCTCAGATCTGTGTGCACAGGCACAAAAGGGGTTTTGATTTGTTTGCATTGGGGGGGAGGGGCCTCGATGGCGGTATTCAGGACTTACTCCTAGCTCTGTGCTCAGCGATCACTCCTGCTTGGGGCTCTCGGGGAGTATATGTGGTGCAGGGGGGCCCTGGTCCTAGGTCAGCTATGTGCAAAGCCAGTGCCTTAACTCCTGTGCTATTTCTTTGGCCACGGGGGAGTCTTGACTGAGAAAGAAACAGGGAAAGCCATTTTTAGAAAGGGCCGGCTGCAAACCAGTGAACAATAAAACAATAAAACCTCCCCCAGCATCCCCCCCACCCCCACCTCGGGTCCCCTGAGGCATATCCCATCTTATCAGCAAACCTAAACCAAGAAAAGGTTAGGTTTACTCAGCCTTGGGGCAGGAGCAAACAAGGAAGAATGTCCTTATCTTTGGGGCAAGGACAGTTGTCTTTGCTGCTGTTTGTCTAGTGTTGCTCTTTGGCCAGGTGTCAATGACAATGCCCGTCCCCTTTGAGTTACCACACTCTCACTCATCCTCTTCCCGGAAAGGCCGTCTCTCCGCAGAAGTTATCGACCCCATTCCAGAGAAAGGGGGCACGCCCAGCCCCACCCTTTGCAGCTCTTGGGATAGCACCGCAGGTAAGGCACGGCCCAGGCCGGGTCTCCACCACCCCATCCGGTCCTCCAACACAGCCAGGAGTGATCCCTGAGCACTGCCAAGTGTGCCTCCTCTGCCCCACCCCACCTCCCCAAAAGACGGTTTTTATTTATTTACTTATTTTTTAAATCCAAGGCCTTTAATTCAATTTTTGGTAATGACCATAAATGCCTTCACAAAACTTCTTTTCACTGAAAACAGAAGGCAGTAGCCATTACATTATACCCTAAAAGCAGTGATTCCTTCTGATGCTGGTGGAGATAAACATTAAGTGGCAGGTTTTAACAGATCTTCTCAAAAGAAAACAAAAAAAAAGAGGGGGGGAAGAGAGAACTCTGAAAACCACATAAGAACATTGTTACCAGTCATACTTTCCCAGGTTTCCAAAATAATTTTCAGTTAGCTACCTTTTCTTAGTACATAATTTGAAATTACTAAATTGGGAAAGTATGAAATGGTTTCCAATATGCAACAGGGAGTGTGTATGTGTGTGTGTGTGTGTGTGTGTGTATAATGTGTGTATGAAATTGTGTGTCTGTGTATGGTTTCCAATATGCGAAAAGACGTTTTTTAATAAACGTTTGCTTAAGGTCCCAAGTCCAAACCCTAGTGCCATCCCGTGCAGAAGAAGCTCATGAACGCGGGGTGAGAAGAGAAATCAATTGCCAAGGAAAGGTGACCTGGAGAGGAAGGGGGAGTCACGCCCCACACTCCCAGGGCTCAAGGGCTACGCTCTTGGGTAGGAGTTCAACTGGGGACAGAGTCGCCTGCCCAGAGCCAGCCCAGTGACACCCACCAGTGGGGGCAACTGGGGATCCTGCAGGTACTACGGCTAGAAGTTCTGCATCTGGTGCCAGGGTCACAGCCCCACGCATGTGCCCTGAGCAGGGGACAAAGGGACTTGTGGGGGAGGGGAGGAGGGGAAAACTGCCTGGCCTAGATGCCTTAATCCCTTCCAGACTCCCGGCTCTTATTTCCTTCAGGAATCTCTCCACAGGTGCTCACTGGCACACCCCGGCCACCCCAAGGAAAATTCCCTCGCAGATGGGAGCCAGCACTAAGCGACTTCAGACATCAGCTCCGAGTTCCTCGTGGGCTTTTCTTTGCAAAGCCAGTTGCACACAAGATCGCTCCTTCACGGCTGAAAAGAAAGGGAAGAAATCCTTAAAACTTCCTCCGATGGCTTTTAAATTAAACAAAAATACTTAATCCCTCAACACCCCGTTTCACGGACCTTCTGTGCTGCGGGGGTAGATGAGATATTTTGCAAATACAAGTAGACCTTTTCTTCCCATTTCTGTGCCGTTCAATTATAAACACTGCCACCTGCAAAGTTGGAAATCAATTCAACTGCAATCTTCTTTAAAGCATTTTCAATGCAACCGCTAACCTGTCTAGATGTTTAACTTTCAGGTTTCAAAACCTGTCAGTTACAACTTGCTTACTGTTATTCCTTTTCTCCAGAAGCTCCCAGGCTGGAGAGAAATTATGTAGCAAATTGGAAACAAGGAACTAAGAATTTATGGCAACACAAAAGCGGGGCTGATGAGCTGGGCGGCTGGTCCTTGCCCGGAACATGAATGAGGATTATGCTTGTCTAGTGGCCACCGCTAATGAGGTTGCTACAGCGTTCTGCGTTCTGAAACAAGCCGTCAATTGATCCCATCACAAGAACACCTGGTCTATTCCAAGAAGAAAAAAAAAAAAATGAGTCAAACCTGTTGGTGGTAGTTTACCAGTCAATTCCGTTCCATTGGGTCTTGGTAGCAATGGGTAGGTCAAACTCATTAAAAACAAACCTTTTCAGGGGAAATCCACAGCACTGGGACAGTCATTACTGAACTAATTCTCTCGGCCTGAAAGAGTTAATTCAGTTCCTCCAGGAAAGCAATTTACTTCTCAACCCCCCCCCCCCCCCCACAATGGGTGAGCCAGCTTCTCACGGAGCTCAGCCCAATGAGGTGAGGCCCACTGCACAGCCCACCCACCGCAAAAGTCCCGGGTTCAAGAGACCCTGAGAGGGGCTGGAGTGATAGTACAGCAGGTGGGGTGTTTGCCTTGCACGTGGCCAAGCCGGGTTAGATTCCCAGCATCCCATACGATCCCCCAAGCACCGCTAGGAGTAATTCCTGAGTGCATGAGCCAAGAGTAAACTCTTGTGCAATGCCAGGTGTGACCCAAAAGACCAAAAAAAAAAGAGAGAGAGAGACCCTGAGATGACCAGAACAAAATGGGGTGCAGTGGGAGGCTCACCTCCTATTCTCAGAGTGGGTACCTCTGGGTCTGTGCAGGGCTGGGGGATGTGGGATAAATTCATGCAGGGGAGAAATTTGCATAAGAACAAATCTCCTGAGGCTGGTGTGATAACACAATGCAGCGGGTAGGGCATTTGCCTTGCACTGGGCCAACCGGATTCAATTCCCGGCATTTCATAAGAATCCCCCCACCCCACCCCACCCGAGCAGAGGTGATTCCTGAGTGCATGAGCCAGGAGTAACCCCTGTGCATGCTGCATGTGACCCAAAAAGAAAAAAAAAATGAAAATGCAAATGTTCACCATAGGTTAAAATAGGCAATATTATAATCTTGCCTATACTAATAGGCATAGTAATAATCATAAATCATAATAATAAAGGTATAATAATCAATATTATACCTACCAAGTGGCTACAAGTACAAAATAACTTACAGCTTCTCGCCACCCTCCCAAGTCATCCTAAAATAAACTCAGACTTTCCATTCTTTCACCCATAAATATTTTTTTGTGAATGTCTAAAAGATAAAGGCTATTTTCTTTTCTTTACTTTGGGGCGGGGTGGGGGGATTGCTCCTGGCTCTGCACTCAGGAATCACTCCCGGTGATGCTGAGGGGGTGGCAGATAAGGCATTCCGGGAATCGCCCCCTTGTCAGCTGCTTGCAAGGCAAGCGCCCTATCTGCTGTACTAGCGCTCCAACCCCAAGGCTATTTTTATTTTTAATAAAACACACACACAAAAGAAAAAAGATGGGGGGCTGGAGTGATCGCACAGCGGGTAGGGCGTTTGCCTTGCTTCCAGCCTACCTGGGTTCGATTCCCAGCATCCCATATGGTCCCATGAGTACCGCCAGGGGTAATTCCTGAGTGCATGAGCCAGGAGTAACCCCTGTGCATCACCAGGTGAGACCCAAAAAGAAAAAGAAAAGAAAAAGAAAAAGGTGGGCAGGTTGGGGGGTAGGCAGAGGGGTAGTATAATAGGTAGGGTATTTGACTTGCACGCATCTGCCCTGGTTCCATCCCGGCACCTCCTAAGGTCCCCCAATCCCACCGGAAGTGATCCCCCAGCACAGACAGAGTCATGAGTAAGACCTGAACACAGCCTGGTGTGGCCCAAAAACTTGAGGATAAAAGGCAAAGACCCAATGACATCAGCTACAATAGAGGAGTGAGTGGACTGAAGCCATCACAAAAGCGCAGATTAAGCAGGCTTTCCAATCTACTTGCAGAGACTGGAAAAACAAGGGGCCAGGGCCGGGTGCGGGGCGAGTGGACCCGCTGATCAATGTGCGCAGTTTCAATTTTGCATGATGAAGAGGTGCTGAGCAGGACGGGGGTACGTCCTCAGGACCTCCCAGCTGTGTTCTTTCAACAGCCACAATGGTAAATCACATTAGGAGACTCTATTTAACCACACTTTTTTTTTTAAATGGCAAATTTAAGCTCATCACATCACCACAGTTCACTGATTGCTTATCTCCTACCTATCATCATTCTGATTCTTTTGTTTGTTCGTCATCTGTGGTTGCTTGCTTGGATCAACACTCGCCTACAATTCAGTCACGGACTGCACTGGCTGTGAGGTCTTTTTGAAAACTGTCTATTTTTTCTCCCCCTCAATGCAATTTATTTGTTGGAGAACATTTTTTTGTTGTTGTTTGCATTGCTTAGGAGCTACTTCCACCTTGCAGTTCAGGAGTTGCTCCCACAAGTGCTCAGGGGACCAAGACCTGCTGGGAATCCAACTCAGACCTGCCTCCAGCCATGAGAATTAAGTTTTTCTACAGAGTTTCCCACTGCCTAGATTTGTTTGTTTGTTTGTTTGCTTGTTTGTTTGTTTTTCTGGGGTTTTGTGGTCACTGTTGTTGATTGGATTTTTTGAAGGTTTTGTTTGTCAGTTTTGGGGTCACACCTGGCCATACTCAAGGCTCACACCTGGCTCTGTGCAGAGAATCTGAGTCAGCTGTGCTAGCTCTCCGTCCTCCTCTCACTGTCTGGATTTGCTGGCCATATCCTTATGGAATCCTCAGCCTCCCCCAATCACCCCTACTCCCGTCTTCCTAAATATTGAAAGTTAGCTCCGACATGCAGAATGGATTCAACCCGGTATTTGGGCAAACACAGGATGCAAGGGTCGGTGATGGACCATAAATGTGTAAATGCAAAGATGAATGGAGGAATTATGCCCCACTGCTGCGACTTCTCTGCTGTCTGAGGTCCCAGGTGAAGACAGGGAGAATAAGAAAGATCAAAGAACAAAATTATGACAGGAACCTTGCCTCAAGGAACCCTAACAAGATATTAAGAACATGACATTGCAGTGAGTAGGGCACTGCCTTGCATAGGGCCGACCAGAGTTTGATCCTCCGTATCCTATGTGGTCCCCTAAGTCTCTTCGGGAGTGATTCCTGAACACAGCGGCAGGGGTATGAACACAGGGCTTTTGTTGTGGTCCCCAAATGACAAAAATATGTAAAATTGATCCATGTGAAACAATTCAAAAATAATGAAGTACAATACTGTACTGGCAATATAACCACCAAGCACAGAGCTCACTCACCTTGGGTTTTTTGTTTTTGTTTTTGCTTTGGTTTGTTTGTTTTTTTTTTTTTTTTGGCTTTTTGGGTCACACCCGGCGATGCTCAGGGGTTACTCCTGGCTTTGCACTCAGGAATTACTCCTGGCGGTGCTCAGGGGACCATATGGGATGCTGGAAATCAAATCGCTCCAGCCCTGAGCTCACTCACCTTGGGAGGGTAAGGGGGATTTGTTTCCTCCCATATTGAATGGCAGATGGGTTTTGAAGACAGAGGAGTTTACCTGAATGAAAGTGTACTGGAAGAGCACACAGTTACCACATGGATGTGCATAGAGGGTGCCCAGGCCAGGCTGGGAGTGTGCTAATACTGGGACATTGAAGAATTGAACAAACCAACGAACGGATCATTCTTGATTGTGGCAAATCAAATATCACTCCTATCTTGGCATACACACACACACACACACACACACCAGTGTAACACTGTCATTCCATTGATCATCGATTTGCTCAAGCGAGCACCAGTAACATCTCCATCTGTACCTGTCACGTGCTAGTATAGCCCGATGGTGTATTGGGGGCTCTTTCAGGATCAGATGAATGAGGACCATCGTTTTTACTGTTTTTGGCATATCAAGTATGCCATGGGTAGCTTGCCAGGCTCTGCCATGATATATTTTTTTAATTTTTTTTTTTATTGAGGGGTGGGGGTAATTGGACCACACCTGGTAATGTTCAAGGCTTACTCCTGGCTCTGCACTCAGAAGTCACTCACTCCTGGAAGTCCTCTGGGGACCTGATGTGATGTCAAGGATCAAATCAAGATCAACCACTTGCAAAGCAAGAGCTTTAGTCCCTCTAGTCCACTTTGGCAAGATTCTAAAGGTCTGTAAATAAGAGCATGTAGAGGTTCTGAGTTCCAGAATCTTTAGCAGAAGAAAGGGGGGTTCACTGGAATGACATTTTCCAATTGAGTTTTTCCTGAGATGAGACACATAAAAGAGTCTCATGTCTGGGGCTGGAGCGATAGCACAGCGGGTAGGGCGTTTGCCTTGCACGCGGCTGACCTGGGTTCGATTCCCAGCATCCCATATGGTCCCCTGAGCAGCGCCAGGAGTAATTCCTGAGTGCAGAGCCAGGTGTAACCCCTGTGTGTTGCTGGGTGTGACCAAAAAGCAAAAAAAGCAAAAACAAAAAAAATTGAGTCTTTGAGTCTCATGTCTTCACACACTTTCCTCTAATCTTCACACACTTCCCTGTGAGGAAAAATTTTTGGATCCTTTTTAGCAGATTCTTTATAAGAAGCAATACAAAACAAATTATTTAGTATCTGCCTTTGGGACAGGCTTGGGTGGTACTGGGGAAATTCGAAATGATGGTGGTGGGAAGGTGTAATGGGGGTTGGGATTGGTGTTGGAATATTGAATGTAATAAATTATTGTTTAAAAAAAAAGAGTCTCATGACAGTCCATTAGAACTGGGTCAGGACTTTAGGGTACGCCTCTAAAACACTCTGGTGGGAGCCTTGAAGGGCGCCTAGAGGACTAGAATGGCTGCTTCTCATGTGGGAGCCCCTGGTACACACCTCAGCTCCACAGGGCACCCCAGCACTGCCAGGAGTGGCCCCAAACACAGCCAGAGTATTTCTCAACCCTTTGATGTGGCTTTCCTGCATGCAGACCACAGGCCCTCCAGGCTGCAGACACCCCACAAACATGGGGGTCCAGGTCTACGGGATGGGCACAGACACCAGTCTCCATAGAGTCAACTTCAAGTAGCTGGCAGGGGAAGGCGGAAGGAGGCGAGACCACCCGCAGAGAGAGCCAAGGTCAGTCCACTGTCCACCGTGGCCGTGTGTGCGCCCTGTTGGGGACAAGAACCCGTCAGACTGCCATGGGGTCACGGCTGCTACAGACTCTGGAATATTCTCAAGCAGTCCCCCAAGGCCTGGACATGCGGGGGGAGGAGAGGACGGGGGAGAAGGGCGGCTCTATCCTGGGAGCTAGAAGCCACAAAGAGGAAGGTTCATTAAATGCTACAAATGCTGTTCCCAAGAAAAGCGAGCAAGCAAGCAAACCACCCCCATGGGGGAGGGAGACACAGGGCAGGGGGGCTGGGGGGGGCAGGAGGCTCATTACGCCACTTTTGTGTACGTTCCAATCTTCCCCATCATCACAAGTTATTTGTAAACCTATTACTGTTAGGGTCAAGGGTCACTCCCACATCCCACGTTTCCCATGTTCTGGAAGAAAAAAGACTCACTGGACCAGAAGGTGCCGTGCTTGTCTCTTGTGTTACTAAGCTGTTGAACTCTGAGCCAATTACTTCACCTCTGGGGACCTCGGGGCCCTGGCTGTGAGACATGGGGGAGGGGCTGAGATCTCCCGGGTGCTGAGTGCCTGCCGGATGCTGGGGTGCGCACCTCACTTTCCTTGCAGGGTCTCCACTCTCAGGAGAGGGGACACAGTGTCCTCCGCCTCCAGAGAATTCCCCCCCCCCTCTATGCTAGGGGTCTCTGGATGATGCCGATGGCTTTTAGGAGCCAAGGTAAGCAAGCCGTAGAAGCATCCAGATCCTGCCCGGCTTCGAGGGGTTCGTGATCTGAAGACAGGGCCTCGTAGGAGAGGTCCTAACCCACAGGTGAACTGTCAGCCCAGCTCCCAAGCCAAGATGCTCCGCGGGCATTACCACTCGCTTCCCTCCCTCCGCCACGGGAAACAGCTGCGAGGCCCGATGACTCAGAGTGCAGAGCGTGCTGGGGTTCAGGCCCCATCCCAGACCTGAGGCATCACAGAAGGTTTCTCTTTTTGTGTTACTAAGTGAGGTTAAACGTGTAGCAAAATAGACATGAGGGGCTGGAGCCATAGCACAGCGGGGAGGGCATTTGTTTGCCTTGCACTCGGCCAACCCGGGTTCGATTCCCAGCATCCCCCATATAGTCCCCTGAGCACCGCCAGGAGTAATTCCTGAGTGCAGAGGCAGGAGGAATGCCTGCTTATCGCCAGGTGTGACCCAAAAAGCAAAAAAAAAAAAAAAAAAAAAAAAATTGAGTAAGGAATAGGCAAGGCATTTGCAGCGCACTCGAGTTACCTCCTTGCCCCGCCAGCTGTACCCATGAAGGTCCCCGTGAAGGACCCGCAGGTAATCAGCACCATCCGCAAACTCACCCCAACTGAAACTGCAAATTGTCCTCCAGGCAATGCGCCAGAGACTGGAGCCATTCTTGGCAACCCTGGGTCCAGCTGTGTGGACCCGGTGGCTCAGTGCTCAGCCAACAACGTGATGCTGCAGGCCCAGCAGTACAGAGGGTCCACCAGAGTCATGCCCAGCTTGGGGGCCACATGCCTTGCCAAGCATCCAACTTGGGGCCTCACACATGCCCGACTTCAAGTGATCTTCCCTGCCCTACAGTTCCTATTACATTTAAGTTGGGGTTTTTTGGGGGTTTTTTTGTTTTGTTTTTGCTTTCTTTTGGGTCACACCTGGCAATGCACAGGGGTTACTCCTGGCTCTGCACTCAGGAATTACTCCTGGTGGTGCTCAGGGGACCATATGGGATACTGGGAATCAAGCCCAGGTTGGCCACATGCAAGGCAAACACCCTACTTGCTGTGCTATCACTCCAGCCCCCATATTTAAGTATTTTTAAGGTGTGTGTGTGTGTGTGTGTGTTTGGGCCACGTCTGATGCTGCCTGAGGTTACTCCCAGTGATGCTCAGGGGACCATGTGGTACCCAAGATTCTACCTGGACCTTCACAGCATGCATTGAGCTGATTGAACTCTCTCCGTGCTCCACACTTTCCGATGCAGTAAAATATACATGAATATTTCTATTTCTATTTCTGATCCCTCCGCCCCTCTCAGAGAGCCCAGCAAGCTACCGAGAGTATCTCACCCGCACGAAAGAGCCTGGCAAGCTACCCGTGGCGTATTCAATATGCCAAAAACAGTAACAAGTCTCAAAATGGAGATGTTATTAGTGCTCGCTCAAGCAAATCGATGAGCAATGGGATGACAGTGACAATGACAGTGATTTCTGATCAGCATAGTTCCCAAAGCATATCCCACCCCTCACCATGCTTCTATCCCTTCTGAGAAGAATCATATAGAATTTGTCCAGCTGTGCCCAACTGACTTCACTTAGTATAATGCCCTCAAGGGCATCCTTGTGAGAATTGTCAGGAACGCGTCATTCCCTTTTCAGACTATCATCCTGTGGTAGGGATAGGCTACATTTTGTGTATCCATTTGCCTCAGTGGACACTTGAGTTGCTTCCAGCTTTTGAGTGTTATCGGTAGTTGTGCTTATGAATATCGGTGTGCAGATCCCTCTTTAAGATCCTGCTTCTATTTGGGGCTGGTTTCTGCTACACTGAGTCTTGAAGACTGAGAAGGAAGCAAAGCTAAAAAGACGACAGGGGTCGGGGATATAGCTCAAAGAGCCGAAATACATGCTCTGTATGCAGGAACGCAGATTCCACCCTCAAAAGCAGAAGAAGGCATTCCAAGGGCCGGAAGTAACTTGAGGAAAGGTATGGAGGGCAACAGTTTAGCAGAGATGGAGTTTACAAAAGTGAAGAGGAATGCCAAGAACCGAGAGTGATAGAGAAGCCAGGGTTCAGGAGATCGAGAGAGACGGGGCCAGGGGGACAGCAAGCCCAGGGTTAGGCTTTTAAGAGCCTCAAGTACCCCAGAGAATGGATAGTGAGCACTGAATGCAGAATTCAGATGGAATCACTCTGCTGCCCACTGATCTGAAAGAGACCCCTTTAATTTTGTTTCTATTTTTGTTTTGCTTTGGGGGCCACACCTGGTGGTGCTCAGGGCTTATCCTGGTTTCTCTGTCACACAGAGAGGACCCAGAATTTGGGGTCAATTGGGATTCCCACCCAGATACAAATGGGTATGTAACCCAGGACAGAATCTCCTGCCCCCGAGCCAAGCTGTCTTCACCAGGGTCCCCCAGAGTGGGGCGAGTTCGGTCTTCATCTCTGCCCCAAGCAGAACTCTGACAGCTGAAAACCTCCAGAACCCAACCACAGCCATGCTCAAGGCCCTTCTCCACATTCTTGGACGGGCGCCACACATGAAGGAACCAGTAGAGGAACCCAGGTATGCAGGACCCCTGGCTGAAATCTCCAAGCCTGCTTGGATCGGGACTGGGCCTCCTCCACCCAGATCCCCAGTTTTCCAGTAGCTTGGCAGTCACACCCACAAACTGGCCCCAGTGCCAAGTAATCTCATCAATGAACAAGATCCAGAGACTATAAAACAAAGTTCCCAGAAGAGAGTAACACAGTATTTCCTGGAGCACGCGGCAGCGGCATTTGCAGCTGGGCGATCTCTTATACTGTAGCCCACTAATACATCTAAAGCAGCACACACGTGTTTGGATTAAACATACTTGCTTGTATTCTCTCTCTCTTTTTTTTTCCCGATTTTTGGGTCACACTTTGTGATGCCCAGGGGTTACTCCTGGCTCTGCATTCAGGAATCACTCCTGGCAGCGCTGAGGAGACCATATGGGATGCTGGGAATCGGCCACCTGGGTCGGCCGCGTGCAAGGCAAACACCCTACCTGCTGTGCTATTGCTCCAGTCCCTGCATTCTTTTATATGGGTTTAAATGGCCCCAGAATGAAATCAACAACCTTCACACACTTCCCTTTTGTTGTGGTGGGGAGATACTCGCTGGTTGGATGGGTTGGGTGTTTGAATATCATCTGTAATGAACTACTGTAAGCTACTTTATGAAAATAGAATGTATGAAAATTGCAAAAAAAAATCACAAGATAAAAAGAATGTAACCCAGGGCCAGAGCGATAGCATAGTAGATAGGGTGTTTGCCTTGCACGCGGCCGACCCCTGGTTCAATCCCGGCATCCCACATGATCCCCCAAGCACTTCCAGGAGTGATTCCTGAGTGCAAAGCCAGGAGTAACCCCTGGGCATCGCTGGGTGTGACCCCCCAAAAAAAAGTAAAAAAAAAAAAACAATAATGTAACCCACATGGCCGCTGTCCACACGCTAAGACAAGGCTCATCCATGAGTGAACCTAGTCCTGGACCGCAAGGCAGCAAATCTTATACCTCAAACCAGTCATATTCTAAGAGTAGTTCACCACATTAAATGTGGTTTAAAGTAGAAGGCAACCAATCTTAGAGGGAGATATATCTTTACAGATAGATAGATAGATAGATAGATAGATAGATAGATAGATAGATAGATAGACAGACAGACAGACAGATAGATAGATAGATAGATAGATAGATAGATAGATAGATAGATAGATAGATAGATATGCACACAAGTCTCAACCTTTAACAACGTGTTAGTGATCTCTTATTGAGGGGCCTGGGAAAAATACAACAATCTTCACACACTTTCCTTTAAGGAAAAATTTTTGAAGCATTTTTAGCAGTTTATTCACAACAAACAATACAAAATCATTTCCTTTCTGCTTTGAGGTAGGGGTTGGGGTTCAGGATGGAAACATCTGAGATATGGTGGTAGGAAGGTGGTAAGATTGGTGTTCAAACATTAAATGTAATCAAATATTATAAACTACTTTATAAAAATAAAATTAAAAAAATTTTAAATAATGTAACCCATTATCTGTTTGAGTCTGAAAGAGTCTTAGTCCCATGCAAACCCAGTAAAACTGGAAAGAAATGGAAGGAACGTGTGTGTGTGTGTGTGTGTGTGTTTGTGTGTGTGGCGGGGGCGGGCTAGGGGGGGCGGTCAATTCCTACTCAGGCATTTGATGTGCTCTTTAGCCTTTTAAGCTGTCTCTCCTGCCCCTGAAGTTATTATTGTTTGGCAGAGCTGGGCTGAGACTCATCCAGCAATACTCTGAGGCTCATCGCAGCTCGGTGCTCTGGGGACCAGGGAGTGCCAGAGAAGGAACCTGAACCTCCTGTGTGCAAAGCATCTGCTCCCGTCCTTCAGTTTTGGCTTTTGGACCATGCCCAGCACTTCTCCATGGTTACTCCTGGCCCTGCACTCAGGGATCACTCCCGGCGAGGCCTGAGGGACCATAGGAGATGCTAGGGCTTGAACCCAACTTAGCCACATGCAAGACAAGCACCCTACCCACTATACTCTCCGCCCCAATGCTCCCAGTCCTTCAATCTCTTTTTCCAGCCCCAGATATTCTGATTTCTGATCAGTGGACCGCCCAAAGCATACCCCATGCCCCATATCTCTATTGGTTCCAAGACTTATCTTAATCTGTCCGTTGATTTTTTTTTTTTTTTTTTTTTTTTTTTTTGCTTTTTGGGTCACACCCGGTGATGTACAAGGTTACTCCTGGCTTTGCACTCAGAAATTACTCCTGGCGGTGCTCAGGGATACCATATGGGATGCTAGGAATCAAACCTGGGTCGGCCATGTGCTAGGCAAACGCCCTACCCACTGTACTATCACTCCAGTCCCTTTCTTTTATGGGGTGGGTAAGGGGGGTGCAAAGCTGCTTTTTAAAAAGGCTCTTTGCATATCCTGGATTGTCTTTGGGAGGACATGTTTCAAAATATTCTGTTTCTTCCAAATGCAATTGATCTCTCCAGAGAAGGCCAGGCCGTCCAGACATCTAGAGCTTATGTAGTGTTCCCTTTGTCTGTAAGAATCATTCATGTTTAACACGTGCCACCTCAAAGAATGGCAAGAATCTTAAGCAATTGAAGTTCTGATCTATGATTGTTCTCTGGAAATGGAAATGCAAATCACAGTTTTCTACACCAAAGAACGGTAACTGTGAAGTGTGGTGACAGCTAAACCCACTGGGCACACACCTGGCGTGCAGAAGCCCAGGGTTTCATCTCTGGCATCACTAGCGTAACCCCCCAACCATACAACCAGGAATAGCCCCTGGGCAATGCAGATGTGACCCAAAGGGGAAAAAAAAACATAATAAGTAACCAGGGGCTGGAGTGATAGTACAGTGGGGAGGTCGCTTGTCTTGCATGAATCTGACCTGAGTTCCATCTCCAGCTTCCCATGGGGTCCACTGTGCACTACCAGGAGTAAATCCTGAGTGTAGAGCCAGGAGTAACCAGGAGTAATCAGATATGATCCAAAGAAGCAAAAAATAAATAAATAGGAGAAAGAGGATGAAGAGGAGGAGGAGGAAAAGGAGGAGGAGAGGCAGCGGCAGAGGAGAAACTATTAGACCTACTAAGGTTCTGGAGGGTTGTTTTGGTTTAGTTTGGGGTCACACCTGGTAGTACTCAATGCTCCTGGCTCTGAACTCAGGGATCATTCCTGGCAGTGCTTAGGGGACCATATGTGGTACTGGGGATCAAACCATAGTTTGCTGCATGTAAGACAAGTGCCTTTACTTCTGGACTATCTCTCTGACTGCTCACTTGCATTTTTATTAATATAATAAAGTCATTAATAAATATAACTGTAACATTGGTCATTTCTCCTATTCTTTTATGGGACATGGACTTACATCCCTTGTCTTTTTGGCTTTTTTCTGCTTTTCCTGCTGATGTATAAAAACTTCTTTGTGTGTGGTTGATATTAATTACAAACCATAAATGCTTCTCTGAATTTGACCCAACCTTTTGTGACATACTAAGAAAAGTTTTGTTTACCCCCAAATTATTTTTCAATAATTTATGTTTTATAAAGGGTGGCTTCGGGGGCTGGAGCGATAGCACAGCGGCCGACCCAGGTTCGATTCCCAGCATCCCATATGGTCCCCCAAGCACCACCAGGAGTAATTCCTGAGTGCATGAGCCAGGAGTAACATCTGTGCATCGCCAGGTGTGACCCTCCCCCACAAAAAAAAATAATAAAGTAGCTTCAACTTTTATTTTATTTTATTTTATTTTTTTTTTTGCTTTTTGGATCACACCTGGCCATGCACAGGTGTTATTCCTGCCTCTACACTCAAGAATTACTCCTGGCGGTGCTCAGGGGACCATATGGGATACTGGGAATTGAACCCGGTCAGTCGCATGCAAGGCAAATGCCCTACCTGCTGTGCTATCGCTCCAGCCCCCACAACTTTTATCTTTAAAGTTGTATTTCTCATCAGTGAATGTCCATAGCAAAAAGTGAGAAATCAGGGCCGGAGCGATAGCACAGCGGGTAGGGCGTTTGCCTTGCACGCGGCCGACCCAGGTTCGATCCCCGGCATCCCATATGGTCCCCCAAGCACCGCCAGGAGTAATTCCTGAGTGCAAAGCCAGGAATAACCCCTGAGCATCGCTGGGTGTGACCCAAAAAGCAAAAAAAAAAAAAAAAAAAAAAAAAAGTGAGAAATCATTCATTTTGGTTCAGGGGCTTGGGGAGGGTGTTTTGGTGGGAAGCAGTGGTAGGGAGGGCAGTTTGGTCTATACCTGGTTATGCTGAGGGCATACTCCCAGCTGTATGCTCAGAGATCACTTACGGTGGAGCTTGGGGGTGCTAGCAACAAACCCAGGACACCACGTGCAAAGCCAGACTCTTGCCCTCTGTACTATCTCTCCAGCCCTCCAAATCACATCTTTGACATCTTTGTCACTTAGGAGATAAAACCTGAGCTTTTTTCTGTCTATTTAGTTTTGTTTGGGGGCCACACCAAGCAATGCTCAGGGGTTACTACTGGCTCTGCACTTGGTGGGATTACTCTTGGTGGGACTTGGGGGACCCTTTGAGATTCTGGGGATCGAACTCACACCCGCTGCGTGCAAGTCAAGTATCACTATACTGTCTCTCCAGATCCAGAAATCATTCATTTTGAAGGAATTTCTCTTTTGTTATTATTTTGTTTTGTTTTGGGGCCACACCCAGCTATGCTCCGGATTTACTCCTGGCAGGGCTCTGGAAACCATATGTGATGCCAGGGATCAAACCCAAATCAGCCATGTGCAAGGCCCAGGCCCTACCCACTGCATTATTGCTCTGGCCCCTTGGAGGAATTTGAGAGCTTTAAGTTGAGAGAAGGGCTCTTTGCTCTCTTGGATATGCAGTAAAAACAAACACTATAATTTCTAGACTCCGATGTATTACATTTTCTAAATTTTTCAGTCGAAATTAGAAAATACCTCGTGCATGTTTTAATTTTTTGATTGCATTTCACACCCTTAAAATCTGAATAAGAATTTAATAACTTCATGGGGGCTGGAGCGATAGCATAGCGGGTAGGGCATTTGCCTTGCACGAGGCTGGCCCAGGTTCGATTCCCAGCAGCCCATATGGTCCCCTGAGCACCGCCAGGGGTAATTCCTGAGTGCAGAACTAGGAGTGACCCCTGTGCATCGCTGGGTGTGACCCAAAAAGCAAAAAAAAAAAAAAAAGATTTAATGACTTCAAATTAAACTAAGATTTCAATCATTCGGGATATTCAGGTGATATGCTGTTTTTTTCTTTTTCTTGTTGTGGGGGCCCCCAGTTCAGCAGTGTTCAGGGGTTACTCACAGCTTGATGCTGGAGGGAGCCAGGTGTCTAGTGGGGGGCTGGGGGGGGGCAATGGGAGCCCAGCATCAAGCCAGAGACCCCAGGCAAAGCAAGCGCTCCAACCATTGAGCTCTACCGCCCTACGCTGTGTTTATTTTATTTGTTTAAGCTGCCATCATGTTTGAAGCCTTCGAACGATAAACATTTTCTAGGAACTGATAGCGAGTTGGGGCTGAATGAAAAAGGGATTTTAGGTGCTTTTTGTCAGTAGTGATCCCTTATGTTCCAGATTGTGTTCGCTGATAAAACAGAGCGAGAGAAAAGGGGATTTTGTAATCAGAGTTCTCAGATGTATTAGGAGAAGCCGTTTCCCTGAACTCACAATCAAAATAGGGGCACACTCTTACTCATTTCAGATGTTCCCCCACCCGGGGGTGTGCTCTGTATGACTGAATTGTGTTGTGCACGAACCTTCAATGCGCAAACATAGAAACACGCCTGCAAGAAGGAAAAAGCCAAATGGAGTGGTCTGGAGGCTGAAGAAGGAAACTGCATTTTTCTTGACTACGAGACAAACCTAGCAACGAGAGAGGAAAAGGGAAAAATAGGAATGCCGTCCACCCGCAAAATTTAGTAATCTTAGTTTCATTTAGTGATGAAGATTAAGCATGTTTAAAATAACTACCATGTAACAAAACAGACAAAGCACAGTAACTGGGGCCGGAGCAATAGCACAGCGGGGAGGGCGTTTACCTTGCATGCGGTTGACCTGGGTTCGATTCCCAGCATCCCATATCGTCCCCCAAGCACTGCCAGGAGTAATTCCTGAGTGCAAAGCCAGGAGTAACCCCTGAGCATAACTGGGTGTGATATCTCCCCCCGCCAAAAAAATAATAATAAAGCACAATAACTGCTCAGATTGTTCCAGTAATCAGTGTTTCCCATGCTGCTGAGTCAGGCCAGAGCAATAGCACAGCAGGGAGGGTGTTTGCCTTGCAGGCAGCCGACCTGGGTTCAAGCCCCAGCATCCCATACGGTCCCCCAAGCACTGCCAGGAGTAATTCCTGAGTGCAGAACCAAAAGTAACTCCTGAGCATCACTGGGTGTGACCCAAAAAACAAAAGCAAACAACAAAAAATGTGGGTGATTCTGCCCCCTGCCCTGGGGGGTCGCCGGAATCATTCTGGGGACCTGTAGTAGCTTCAGATACAGAGGGAAGAGGGAGGCGCTTTCTGTTTGCTCACTTAGAGAAAGTAAAATTTCAGGGGGCTATTGAATGATTTTCTTTTTTTACCTGAAAAGCCGGTGTAGGGCCCAGAAAGATAGGACATCGGGTAAGGCCTTCCTTGCACAGAGGTTTGATGCCTGGCACCCCATAGGGCTCCTGAGCCCGTAGTGCAGAGCCAGGAGTAAACCCTGAGCACCCGACAGGTGTGGCCCAGAAACAAGGAAGGAAGGAAGGAAGGAAGGAAGGAAGGAAGGAAGGAAGGAAGGAAGGAAGGAAGGAAGGAAGGAAGGAAGGAAGGAAGGAAGGAAGGGAGGGAGGGAGGGAGGGAGGGAGGGAGGGAGGGAGGAAGGGAGGGAGGGAGGAAGGGAGGGAGGGAGGAAGGAAGGAAGGGAGGAAGGAAGGAAGGGAGGAAGGAAGGAAGGGAGGAAGGAAGGAAGGGAGGAAGGAAGGAAGGAAGGGAGGAAGGAAGGGAGGGAGGGAGGAAGGGAGGGAGGGAGGAAGGGAGGGAGGGAGGGAGGGAGGGAGGGAGGAAGGAAGGAAGGGAGGAAGGAAGGAAGGGAGGAAGGAAGGAAGGGAGGAAGGAAGGAAGGAAGGAAGGAAGGAAGGAAGGAAGGAAGGAAGGAAGGAAGGAAGGAAGGAAGGAAGGAAGGAAGGAAGGAAGGGAGGGAGGAAGGAGGGAGGGAGGGAGGGAGGAAGGAGGGAGTGAACAGTGGTCCAAATTAGTTTGGGAACCTCTGTGCTAAATTGTGAGCATGGGGGTGGCGGCAGGAGGGAAAGTGGGGCGTTGCTGGTGGGATATGTACACAGGTGAAGGAATGGGTACTGGAACATCCTATGACTGAAACCCAATCATGAACAACTTTGTAACTGCATCTCAGGGTGGTTCAATTGAAAATAAAAGACTGCTAGGCAAAATATTAAATAAAAATAATTAATTGTGAGCATCACTTCTGTTTCATCCCGTGAACGTTAGTGGCATGGTGCCGGTAGGGCAGGCTCGGGGGCCTGACCCCTGACCTGCAGGGACTCGCCGTTTGGAAGATGCCGTTCATTTCTGTGTTCAGAGAACTTCAAGGTAGAGTGCAGGAAGCACGCAGTGCCTGCATGAGGCAGGGGGGAACCTGAGCGGCAGAGTGCGCGAAGCGTGGTATTATCTTGCACAGATGCGTGACCAGAATGCGCTATGACAGGGGCTGGAGAGACAGTACATCGGGTAGGGCACTAGCCGTGCACGTAGTCAATCCAGGTTTGAACGCTGGAATCCATCGATCTGGTCCCCGAGCCCACCAGGAGTGATTCCCCCTGACCTCAGAGTCCAGAGTAAGCTAAGCCCTGGGCAAAGCGGAGTGTGACTCCCTCCCAAAAAAGAAAGTGCTCTTACAAAAGCAACAAAATAAAGGAGTGGCGGGGCTGGGAGTGATAGCACAGCGGGTAGGGCGTTTGCCTTGCACACGGCCACCCGGGTTCAAATCCCAGCATCCCATATGGTCCCCTGAGCACCGCCAAGAGTAATTCCTGAGTGTAGAACCAGGAGTAAACCCTGTGCATCACCAGGTGTGACCTAAAAAATAAATAAATAAATAAATAAATAAATAAATAAATAAAGGAGTGGGTGGGAAATGAGTCTGGAAAGCAACATGAAACCTGACAAACTTCTATTCCATGGAGAAAATGCAGATTCCGGGGCCAGAGAGCACATGGGGAGGGCGTTTGCCTGGCACGCATTCAACCCAGGTTCAATCGTTCCATCCCGGCATCCCATATGGTCCCCCTGAGCACCCCAGGATTAACTTTTTTTTTTTTTTTTTTTTTGCTTTTTGGGTCACACCCAGCGATGCACAGGGGTTAACAGGGGTTACTCCTGGCTCTACACTCAGGAATTACTCCTAGCGATGCTCAGGGGACCATATAGGATGCTGGGATTCGAACCTGGGTCGGCGGCGTGCAAGGCAAACGCCCTACCCGCTGCCCAGGATTAAGTCTTGAACGCAGAGCCAGGAGGAACCCCTGAGCATCGCCCGGTGTGACCCAAAAAAAGCAAAACTAAATAAATAAATAAATAAAATAAAATTCAGGCTCCATGGAGAAAGGAGGTGATGAGGCCAGGAACAAGTAAATGACAAAGAAGTCGCCATTCCCTCCTTGTCTCGCCCAGGGCCATTTGAGGCGTTCCTCGCAAAGAGATGTGTAAGGATCCTGCGAAAGTGTTCCTAGCTAGAAGCATGATACGTGGAAGGGCAAAGCCTGGGGGACCAGGTGAACTTAGTGGGTCGTTTTTCTTGTTTGTTTGTTGTTCTTGTTTGGCTTGGGTTCACACCTGTAGACGCTCAGGGCTTACTCCTGGCTCTGCACCAGGAGTCACTCCTGGTGGTTATGCAGGGACCCATACGAGTTGCAATCTGCGTTGTCCACATGCGGGGCAAGCGTCTTACCTACTGTGCAATCTCCCCAGCCCCTGGTTGGTTGGTTCAGATCCTGCCCATCAGGAAGGTATCCAATCAGGGGCTGGAGAGATAGCGCAGTGGGGCGGGTGTTTGCCTTCCCGCCCACGCTGCCAGCCAAGGTTCAGCTACAAGCATCCTGCGGGCAGAGCCTCCAGGAATAACCTCTGAACACTGCAGGGTACACGCCCCCCACGTACTCCAGAAAAAAGAAAAGGTATCCAATCAAAATAGATAATGGGATAATGGGATAACGCCGGTGGGAGATAATAGCAGATAAAAGGAAGCCTCCAGCCAGCCTCTTATTCCTCCCTCTTCTAACTCTCCTCTCTCTGTCGCTGTCATCCTCTCTCCCTCTCTCTCCTCTCTCTACTCTCTTCTCTCTCTCCCTCTTTCTCTCCCTCTCGCCCTCTCTCTCCCTCTCTGCCTCCCTCTCTCTCTCTCTGCCTCCCTCTCTCTCCTCTCTCTCTCCCTCCCTCCTTTCGTCTCTCTCTCCTCTCTCCTCTCTCCTCTCTCTCCCTCTTCCTCTCCCTCTCCCCCTCTCTCCTTCTCTGCCTCCTTCTCTCTCCTCTCTCCCTCCCTCCTTTCGTCTCTCTCTCTCTCTCTCTCTCTCTCTCTCTCTCTCTCTCTCTCTCTCTCTTTCTCCCCCTCCCCCCTCCCCCTCGAACACAGCCCAGGTAGGTCTGGGGAAAGGGGGGAAGCACACAGGCTGTACTCAGGCCTGGCCAAATGGTATCTTCAGGCAGGGCTGGGAAGCCCGGTGACAGGTACCAAGTCAGGAATCTCACGTGTACTGTGGCTGTGACCAAAAGCTAGGACATGGGGAACAACAGTAACTGCTGGGTACAGTCTGGGAGAAGCCCAGTGACAGGTACTAAGTCTCACCCACAAGCACGGGACAGTGGATGGAGACTAGGAAAGTGGACAATGGACAGAGAACAGCATAGGGACAAGACCGGGAGGGGAGCAGCCGGCGAGGACCAGGCCTGGACCTGCATTGTGAGACTTTGTGACTGACCGTCGGGGACACCGGGAGGAACTCAGAGCCCTCTACCTGAACCGCACCATATTAACTCTAGCTTTATTTTTTGTTTGTTTGGGATTTTTGTTTGTTTTTGTTTCTTTATTGGGGCATACCCAGAGGTGCTCTGGGCTTACTCTTGGCTCTGTGCTCATGAATCACTCCTGGAGGGCTCAGGGGGCCCCGGGGGTGCCAGGGATTGAACTCCGGCTGTGCTATCGCTCTGGCCCAAGTCTTTAACTTCTTTTTTCTTTTCTTTTTTGGGTCACACCCGGTAACACACGGGGGTTACTCCTGGCTCTGCGCTCAGGAATTACTCCTGGAGGTGCTCAGGGGCCCATATGGGATGCTGGGGATCAACCCCGGGTCAGCTATGTGTAAAGCAAACACCCTACCCGCTGTGCTATACCTCCAGCCTCCCATTCTTTAACTTCTTAACCTTTCTATTTTGTACACAATCTTTCATATTATTTTTTTTTCCTTCTTCTTGGGTCACACCCAGCGATGCACAGAGGCTACTCCTGGCTCATGCACTCAGGAATTACTTCTAGCGATGCTCGGGGGACCGTATGGGATGCTGGGAATTGAACCCGGGTCGGCCATGTGCAAGGCAAACACCCTACCCGCTGTGCTATCACTCCAGCCCCCTCATATTATTCTTAAGAACCCACCAACTTAGTGAAATCCACTTTCACGCTAACAGAACTAGAAACAGAAACACCCCCACCCATCCATGGTTTATTTCACAGAGGATCCAAGTATGTCACTGTGGCACCCCCCAAAATAGGCCACTTTGGGATAAGTAAGGGTTGTCTCGGGTTGGAAGAACCCAGCAGTAGGGAGTGCAGAAAGAACCCTGCCCCCCTGTAGCTGCATGGACGCAGTTCCTGTTGCTCTCCTGAGGTAGGCACCCTACCTGTGCCCGCATGAGGAGGAGGGAACAAAATTATATTTTGGGGGGCCAGAGCGATAGCACAGCGGGTAGGGCGTTTGCCTTGCATGCGGCCGACCCGGGTTCAATCCCCGGCATCCCATATGGTCCCCCAAGCACCGCCAGGAGTAATTCCTGAGTGCAAAGCCAGGAGTAACCCTTGAGCATTGCTGGGTGTGACCCAAAAAGCAAATAATAATAATAATAATAATAATAATAATATTTTTTTTTCTTTTTGGGTCACACCCAACGATGGTCAGAGGTTCCTCCTGGCTCTGCACTCAGGAGTCACTCCTGGTGGTGCTCGGCAGACAGTACGGGATGCCAGGAATCCAACACTGGTCGGCCGAGTACAAGGCAAATGCCCTTCCCGTTGTACTATCACTCGGCCCGGAGGAGTGAAAATATTATCACTCCTGTGGAGGCATCAGGAGAGAACTGCTCACACTTGGTGAAATGGCCTCTATCTCCTCTCAGTTTCCTCTCCTGGTTTACCTTCCCACCACCTACCTCCAAAAGTCAAATACTCCCCCTTTGCCTGCCGCTTCCCCATACATTTATTACCCTTGGTTAATAAGATGGTACCTAAGGCTAGAGAGATAGCACTGTGGGTAAGACCTTGCATGCAGTCAACCTGAGTTTGATAATTCACCAGATATATCCCCGAGCCCCACCAGGAGTGACCCCTAATCACAGAGCCAGGCGTAACCCAAAAATCAAACAAAATCGAAGATGAGTAACAGGAAAACAATTTTCTCTAGAACATTTCTCTCTGTTCAAGTCAGACATTACTAGTTTGATGCTGGAGGGACACTCCTGATGGCACCAGGGATCAAATCCAGGCCTTCCTGCATGCAAAGTATGTGCCCAGTTTTTTTTTTAATTTTTTAATGAATCACCATGATGTGCAGTTACAGACTTACAAACTTTTGTGATTACGTTTCAGTCATAAAATGATCAAGGACCCATCCCTCCACCAGTGCACATTTTCTACCACCAATGTTCCCAGTATCCCTCCCACCACCACCACCCCATCCCCCCCACCTGCCTCTGTGGCAGACACATTCGTTTTACTCTCTCTCCTTTGGGGTCTTATGGTTTGCAATACAGGTAGTAAGTGGTCATCGTGTTTGGTCCATAGTCTATTTTCAGCGCGCATCTCCCATTCCGAGCGAGCCCTCCAAGCATCATTCACTTCGTGGTCCCTTCTCTATCCCAGCTGCCTTTTCCCCCAGCATGTGAGGCCAGCTTTCAAGTGGTGGAGTAATCCTCCTGACCCTTATCTCTATTATCCTTGTGTGTGCCCAGTTTTTTGAGCTATCTCATTGGTCCAAAGGTAAAAATTATTATTTTTAATTAAAAAAAAGTCTCAGGAGCAGAGCGACAGTACAGCGGGTAGAGCATTTGCCTGGCACACCACCAACCTGGGCTTAATCCTTGGCATCCCATATGGAGCACCACCAGGAGTGATTCCTGAGTGCAGAGCAAGGAGTGACTCCTGAGCATTGCTCAGCGTGACCCAAAGCCCCAAAATAAATAAATAAATAAATAAATATTCCAGGATTTGATCTCCAGCACTGCATGTTTCCCTAAGCACTGCAGGAGGAAGCCTGGAGCACAGAGCTAGGAGTAGCCCTTAAATACCACCATGCATGGCAACATATGATGGTCAGGAGGAGGAAGAGGAGCAGGAGCAGAAAGAGGATAAGGGCCAGGAAGATAGCTCAAAGGGTTTTCAATCACTGGGATTACATGATCTCCAAGCACCGCAATGAGTAACCCCTGCACATAAGTCAGTAGTCATTCCTGATCATCACCAGGTGTGGGCACCCCTGCCCCCCCCAAAAAAAAAAGTTGACAGGACCTAAGGAAAGACTGTCATGTGAAAATGGAGGTAGAGATCAGGATGATGGGGCCAGGGAGATAGTACAGAAGTAGGGCACTTGTCTTGTATGCAGTTGACTACGGTTCAATCCCTGGCAACACATGTGGCCCCCTGAGCACTGCCAGGGGTTATTCCTGAATACAGAGCCAGGAATAGACCCTGAGCGTTTCCAGGTGTGGCCCCCAAAACAAACAAACAAAAAAATAATCAGAATTGTGTGGTCACAGCTCACCAGAAGCGGCGGAAAGCAGGGAGGATTCTACCTAGCACCTTCCAAAGAAGTACGACGTAGCTGAGTCCTTGGCTCCAGAGAAGACATGTCTATTCTCTGACTCTCCATCTGTCTCGAGTCCTTGTCAGAGCAGCCCAGGAGCTTGTGGAACCATCACTGCAAAGGTCTGGCTCCACTGCAAGGCAAGCAACCCTGAGCCGAGGGGCCAGGCAGCCAAGAGCATGACTCGGAGCAAGGTGGATGGTCGGAAATGCTGAACTCAGGCCCTAGAGCAATAGCTTTCTTCTTCATGTTTTTGGGCCGCTCCTGGTGGTACTCAGGGCTTTCTCCTGGATCTTTGCTCAGGATCACTCCAGGCGGGGCTCAGGCTGCTAGAGATTGAACCAAGGGGTGCCAGGGATTGAACTAAGGTTGGCCAATACAAAGCCAAGCAATGGTTTCATCCTTTCTTCTCTTTTATTTATTTTGGGTTTTGTTGGGAGGTGAGGGGGGCATACCTAGTGGTACTCAGGGATCACTCCTGGTGGTGGTATTTGGGGGACCATATGGGATGCAGGGTTTTATAGGATGCAGGGGTAGAACCCAAGTTAGCCCCTTGCAAGGCAAACATCCTACCCGCTATACTATTGCTCTGGACCCAGTTTTGAACATTTCTGTTCCCAAAGCTCAGCACTGGTCCAAGGACCCCCTCATTGAAAACCACCTTCTCACCTGCACAATTATGAGAAGCCACTAATATAGGAAATCAGGAAAGTCCGTTATTTTGGTTGATTGGTTGGTTTAGAGGCCACATCCCACGTTGCTCAGGAGTTATTCCTGATGCTGCACTAAGGGGTCACTCCTGGCAGGCTCAGGGTACCATATGGAAATCCGGGGATCAAACCAGGGTTGGCCACGTGTAAGACAAATGCCCTAACCACTGTACTAGCCAGCCCCAAGAGTCTGTTTTTAGAAAGCAGGTTGCAAACTGGTCAGTGCCTGTGTGGTGAAAGGCCAGTGCTCTGAGGCATACTCCTATTTATCTGTAAATGTAAAGAAAGATTCTGATTAAGCATTCAGCCTGCATGCTATCTCCTTTGTACAGGCTTTTGGGGAAAGGGACAAGATAAGGAAAATATTTTGTTTGTTTGGCCACACCCAGCTATTCTCCAGACTTACCCCAGGCTCTGACCAGGGATCCCTCCTGGCAGGGCTCAGTGGACCATCTGGGGGTGTTGGGGATCCAACTCAAGTCGCAAGGAAGGGCCTTACCTTGCTGTACTATCTCTCCAGCCGGGGGAAACATTCCTTACATTCTCACCAGCTCAAGCCCAGGGGAGTTTGGCTGGTTTTAATTTTGAATCCACCTCTGGATTCCTTTTGGAATAGTTTCACAACGATTACATTATCACTGAATAAGAGGAAGAAAAAGAGAAAAAAAAAATTAGGTCAGAAAATTTGCAGGCGGGGCCAGAAAATTTGCAGTCACCATTCAAATGACCGGTGGTTTACATGCGGGAGGCCTAGGATCCATCTCTGGGACCGGACCGTATGGTCCCCCGAGCACTGCCAGGAGCACCCTCCCCTCCCCCAAGCTCAGAACCAGTAGCAGCCCCAACAACAACAGCAAAACAACACCAGGTGCTGGGGCTGGAGGCGTAGTACAGCGGGTAGGGCATTTGCCTTGCCTCAGACCAACCCGGGTTTGATCCCCAGCATCCCATAGAGTCCCCCAGGCACAGCCAAGAGTAATTCCTGAGTAGTGCAGAGCCAGGAGTGACCCAAAAGGAAAAAACACCGACCATGTGCAGACTTCAAACAAAACAAATTTGGATTCTCAGGGCTGGGCCAGCATGGGGCTCCCCTAGTCTCTCTAGACCTTAGCTCTTGGGCAACGCTGAGTCTGTCTAGCGTGAGCATCGAGGGCCTCACCCAGGAGAGAGAGCCAGGGTGGCAGGGGGCTCTGCATGGCCTGTGTAAGTAGGCCGCAGGGTGAAGGGCAGCCGGGGCGGGGGGTATCCTGAGAAACACACCTGTAAGTGATTTTATTGTTGTGCCGGTGTGTAATTACACAGACCTAAATAACAGAGTCGCCCACGTACCCTGGCCCCACGCGCAGCCTGGCTGACCATCTTTCTATGAGCATCCGCCCCCATCGGCCCAAACTGTGAAGAACACCCATGGGGTGACTCGGGGACCCCAGGGCAATTGTTTCCTGACCTGTGAGTTTGGGGGGGAGGGAGGGAAGAGGAGGGAGGGGCGGCTGCTCCTGGTTCCCTTGCAGAGGGGGAAAAGGAAGTATCGGGTGCTGGGGCGTAGCTACAGTTCCTGAGCAGAGCAGCAAACCCCAGCATGGAGACTTTGAATTGTCGCTTCATAACGAAAGTGGAACTGCACGACCAGAGCGAGAGCACGGGGCTTCAGGTCCTTGACGTGCACGTGGCCACGCCTGGTTCCCAGCACCTCCAGGAGTGACGCCTGAGAACTGCTGGGACGACGTGTACCCTCCACCTCCCAAGGAATATGTCACTGCAACTTCACAAGAATAAGAATGCATGTCCTGGATGTCACAAATCTCTCTCTCTCTCTCTCTCTCTCTCTCTCTCTCTCTCTCTCTCTCTCTCTCTCTCTCTCTCTCTCTCTCTCTCTCTCTCTCTCTCTCTCTCTCCCCCCCCCCCCTCTCTCTCTCTCTCTCTCTCTCTCTCGGCATTTTGGGTCACATGAAGCGATGCTCAGGAGTCACTCCTGGCTCTGCACTCAGAAGTCACTCCTTCACTCCTTCACTCCTTCACTCCTGGCAGTGCTCGGGGGACCATATGGGATGCTGAGGATCGAACCCAGGTTAGGACACGTGCCCAAATGGCTGTGCCATCGCTCGAGCCCAACAAACCTTTGTGTTTATTTGTGTGTTTGTCTTACCACACCTGGTAGTGCTCAGGGCTTACCCCGACTCTGTGCTCAGGGATCACGCCGGGCAGTGCTGGGGGATCAGAGACAGACAGTGCCAGAGATTGCAAGCGAGTGGCTGTGTGCAGAGAAACTCCGAACCACTGTCCTATCTCGCCAGCCCTGCGTGTCAGCTTGCTAAACCCACTCCAGCCTCACCTTCCCCCTAAGGGGCCACATTGGGCTGTGCTCAGGGGCCACTCCTGGCCTGGGGGGTCTTAATGGGTACCAGATATCGAGCCAGAGTCAGCAAAGCAAGCACCTTGGCCCCTTTACCATCTCTCCAGCCTCCCCACACCCCTTTACTTTTCTTTTTCTTTTTTCCTTGCAGGGTCAGCTTCTAAAGTCAGGGTCTCCCTGACAAGGTCAGGAGTCCACTGTTCCATATCCCCAGAGCCGCTATTTTGTTGTTGTTATTGTTTTCTTGGGGGGTTCTCACAATCAGTGCTCAGCGATCCTGGAAGAGCTATTCCCTGCAACACTAGGCCTGGCGCTGCAAAGGAACCGCAGCTGGTGCTCGGCCCGCATGGTAGCAGGAGTTAAGCTCAAGGGGCTGGAGCGATAGTACAGCAGGGAGGGCGTTTGCCTTGTACGTGGCTGACCCGGGTTCGATTCCCAGCATCCCATATGGTCCCCTGAGCACCGCCAGGAGTAATTCCTGAGTGCAGAGCCAGGAGTAACCCCTGTGCATCGCTGGGTGTGACCCAAAAAGCAAAAAAAAAAAAAAAAAAAAAATCAGGGGATGCGACACCAAGCAGTGCCTGGGGAGCTAAACTCCCAGAAGCCAATTGTTTGAGGATTGCTCCAGGCAGTGCTCAGGGCACCACGTGGTGCTGGAAACCCAAACTGAGGCCTCCTGCTTGCAAAGCATGCGGAGTCCAGCCCCATTGCGTTACCTCTCCGGCCCTAAAGAGATCCAAAACAAGATATTTAGCTTCTCAACATTTCTGCCTCCTGATCCGTAAAACACTGCCACAACTCAGCTCACGGAATTGTGGGAAGCTTTAAGTGAGCCTGGGGACAGCTGAAGGTGTTGGAACCTTGCATGGGGGATCCCAGGTCTGACCCTCAGTACTGTGTGCTCCCCCAAGCACTATTGGATGCAGCAGAAAAAGTTTAACAATTCTTTAAATTTAAATAAGATGAGTTGTACAAAGGACTGAAGCAACCATGACTTACTTCTTTCAAATACTGAAAAACTCGGTAAAAATGAATTTTTAGGGAAATGCCTTGGCCCAATAACCTGGGTGGTCTATATATCTGCTTGAAAAGATGCACTTTTCATATGCTGGGGCTGGAGCGATAGCACAACAGATAGGGCACTTGCGACCAACCCGGATTCAATTCCCAGCACCCCATATGGTTCCTCGAGTACACCAGGGATAATTCCTGAGTGCATGAGCCAGGAGTAACCCCTGAGCATCGCCGGGTGTGACCCAAAAAGAAAAAAATAAATCATCGTCTGACTCTTCTCTTCTTCAACATTTCTGGGCTAATTCTTTGCCGAGTGTGTTTTATTCTTTTCTCTAAAATGGGCTTCTTGGTGAAGAGATACTATAGTTGGTGGGCACTTGCCTCGCTCATGACTAACCCTGGTTTGATCCCTGCCACCCCATATGGTTCCCTGAGTCCAGCAGGAGTGAGGCCTGAGCAGAGTGGAGTAAACTCTGAGCACTGCTGGCTGTAGGCCCTCCCTCCCCCCCAAAAAATAGGCTTCTTGGGTCAATGAGATACATGTAGAAGGGGTAGGATGCTTGCCTTGCATGTGCCCAAGTGCCCTACCTGAGTTTGATCCTTGGCGTCCCAGAACATCCCAGAGTCACACCAGAAGTGATTCCCCGTGCGTAGAGGCAGAAAGTAAGTCACTCACTGGGAGTGGCTCAAATATATGTATATACATATATATATGTATATATATGGTATATATATCCCACTGTACACAATCCTGGTGCTCTCGGTCAAGGATGCAAGTCCCACAGGCTGATGTGTGACCCCAGATAAGCCCCACAGCCAGGTATGTCTACGACCCCTGATCATTACAGTAGCACCGTGAAGGGAAGTGGGAGGAAAAAGAACTATAAAAACAAATCAACGGGACCTGATTTGTACAGCAGGTAGAGCATTTGCCTGGCATGCGGCTGACCCGAGTTCAGTCCCCAGCATCCCATATGGTCCCCCGAGTACTGCCAGGAGTGATTTCTGAGTGCAGAGCCAAGAGGAACCCCTGAGCATCGCCGGGTGTGACTCAAAAAAGCAAAATTAAATAAAGTAAAGCAAATCAAAATCAATTAAATTCATCATCTAAAATTCATTAAGATGTGCTTTTTTTTTGGGGGGGGGGCACACCTGGCTGTGCTCAGGTCTAATTCCTGGCTCTGAGCTCAGGCATCACTCCTGGCTGGCTCAGAGGATCATTTGGGGTGCCAGGGATCGAACCCAGGTCAGCCACGTGTATGGTACGTACCCTGACCACTGTACTAACTCTCCAGCCTCACAATTAACATAAAAATGTATTTATTTCTATTTCAGGGGGTCACACCCAGCAATGCTCTGGGTTACTCCTGGTTCTGCACTCAGGAATTACTCCTGGCAGTGCTCAGGGGCCCGTAAGGGATGCCAGGGATCGAACCTGGGTCGGCCATGTGCAAGGCCAACATCCTACCTGCTGTGCTATCACCCTAGGCCCTTAACATAAAAATATAGAAGTGGACCAGGGAGGGACTAAACAAGCCAGAGCACATGCTTTCCATGTGATGGCCTGGGTTCAGTTCCCCAGATCACATGGTCCCTGAGCACTGCCAGGAGCCACCTCGAAGCACAGAGTCAGGAGTAACCGCTAGGACCTTTGGGCCTGCCCCCACAAAACAGAAACACGTCTATGGGTGCGTGGCCAATGTTTTTATTCCCCGTGAAACGATGTCTGTTTGCCTCCTTACACCTTTCCGCTTTTTCCCAACATTTCATAAGGGGCCGTATTAATTTGACAATAAGGGTTTAACATGGCAAAAACTCACTCGTGAAAGAAAGTGCTGATGAAACCAGGAACTCTACAGCCCTCGGCGGGGAGACGAGGCTCCGTGTCTCTGTGTTCTTTTTGTTTGGGGGTCACACAGGGCAGTGCTCAGGGCTCACTCCTGGCTCTGCTCAGCACCCCAGGGTCACTACCTGCTCACGGTAGCATCTCTCTGGCCCCTAGGCTCTGGGTCTGAACTACACGGAACAAGGGAATCTAAGTGCCATGTCCAGGCGAGGATCTGATTGTTGTTGGTGCTTGTTCTGGTGCTCCCCGTGATGGGGGTCGTGCCAGGAATGATGCGGTACCGCGGGTGGATCCAGGCCTCCTGCCTGCAAAGCATGAGCTCAGGTATGCTAAGCTCCTTCCAGCCTTGCTGGGACTCATGAGAACGGACCTGAGACAAGACACTGCGGAAGAAGGGAAGCAGGAGAGAGAACCCTGGGGTAGAGAGGAGGGGCGGGGGTTCTTGCAATTCCCGCAGAAGGTAACGCCAAGGGGAGAGATGGGACAGCAGGTGAGGCATGTGCCTTACACTCGGTTGACCTGGGTTTGATCCCCAAGACCCCACATGGTCCCCAAGCACTGCAGGGAGTGAGTCTTAAGCACAGAGCCACGAGTCATCTCTGAGCATTGCAGGGTGGGACCCAACACTCCTCCTCCCTCCCCCTCAAAAAAATAACGGAGAATACCGATAAATATCTTTTTTGGTCAAAGGAACCTACTGTTCCAGTCCAGATGGGCCAGATTTCACTGGCTCCACAGAATGGTCTCAGGAGAGATTTGGGGAGTAGTCCTGAGGTTCGGGAAACTGTCCCTGAATTGCCCACTCCGGAGGGGACAAGCCTCTGGGCGAAATTTTCCCTGAAATCTATAGACTGGTACAGGAGTTCCTGCTCCCCTTCCTGTGGGAGAAGCAGGACCGCAAATCATCCTCTTCTCAGCTCAGGAAGGCGCTAGACTGAAATCTGCATAACAGCCTCATTGCCTGTAATAACAGCCTCCAAGTGCCCCACACCTTTCTTTCTTCATTCTGCTTTCTTTCTTCCTTTCTTTTTTCTCTCTCTTTATCTCTTCCTTCCTTCCTTTCTTCCTTCCTTTCTTTTTTCTCTCTCTCTTTATCTCTTCCTTCCTTTCTTCCTTCCCTCCCTCTCTCCTCCCCTCCTTCCCTCCTTCCTTCCTTCCCTCCTTCCTTCCTTTCTTCCTTCCCTCCCTCCCTCACTCACTCACTCCCTCCATCCATCCTTCCATCCTTCCCTCCTTCTTTCCTTCTTTCCTTCCTTCCTTTCCTCCCTCCCTCCTTCCTTCCTTCCTTTCTTCCTTCCATCCTTCCTTCCTTCCTCCCTTTCTTTCTTTCTTTCTTTCTTTCTTTCTTTCTTTCTTTCTTTCTTTCTTTCTTTCTTTCTTTCTTTCTTTCTTTCTTTCTTTCTTTCTTTCTTTCTTTCTTTCTTTCTTTCTTTCCTATTTTAGTTTGGAGGCCACACCTGCCGATGTCCAGGAGTTCCTCCTGGCTCTGCACTAAGGAATTACTCCTGGCAGTGCTCGGGGAACCGCATGGGATGCCAAAGATAAAACCCGTGATTGGTTTCATGTAAGGCAAGTGCCTTACCCGTACTATTTCTCGGGCCCCTCCAACATCTTTCTTTGTACTTGAAAATGGGTCTGCACTTGGGGTCCACTGAACTCTGAGCTCTGTGGTCACTGCTGGCAGGGTCAGAGAGGGCAGGGACCATCTGTGGT
>NC_073303.1:20577751-20705977 GCF_027595985.1 Sorex araneus | reverse complement strand
GGACCATCTGTGGTGCTAAGGACTGGACAGTTGATCGCACGCAAGGCTCCTTATATTATATTATCTCTCCAGTGCCAGGAGTTTGCTTTTTGACTTTTCCGGTATTTTTTTTCTTCTCGGGTCACACCCGGCGTTGCACATAGATTACTCCTGGCTTTGCACTCAGGAATTAC
The DNA here is from genome assembly GCF_027595985.1 of Sorex araneus. Lineage (NCBI taxonomy): Eukaryota > Metazoa > Chordata > Mammalia > Eulipotyphla > Soricidae > Sorex > Sorex araneus. Next base: position 20,705,804 of record NC_073303.1, on the reverse strand, counting down.
TCCTGGCGATACTCAGGGACCATATGTGATGCTGGGGATCGAACCCTGGTCGGCCTCATGCAAAGCAAACACCTTACCCTCTGTGCTATCGCTCCAGCTCTGCTTTTTCCATTTTTATGCGCACACGCATGTCTTTGTGTGTGTTGTGTGCACACGTGTGTGTGCACATCTGTGTGTGTGTATGGGTGCACGTGCACGCATGCATACCTGGCAGTTCTCAGGGCTTACTCCTGGCTCTGCCCTAGGGACCATTCCTGACAGTGCTTGAGGGACCGTATGGGATGCAAGGTATCAAACCCAGTTTGGCCTCACGCAAGATAAGCACCCTACCTATTTCGTACTATGGCTCTAGCCTTGGGTTGGTTGGTTTGTGTTTAAAGATAATCAGCCTCCGGTTCCGGGCATGCATGGGTGTGGCCCCAAAGTCAAACCAATAAAATAAATCAGCCCAACCTAATCCTTTGTCAGAGGGGTGTGTTTGGGGTTTGCTATTCTGCTTCCCTTCCTGAGTATTCCTATATGCTATGAATATGCTACATACACATGCTGCATCACAAACCAGGCTAGGGCCAACTTAACACGAGAGCAGGGCACGGTGAGGGCCATGGACTCCTCCAGTGACAGGGAAAAGGTAGAGTTCCCTGGGGCAGGGGAGCCGGTACAGGAGGGACAAGAGTTAGCACAGCAGGGGCTGGAGCGATAGCACAGCGGGTAGGGCGTTTGCCTTGAACAAGGCCGACCCGGGTTCGATCCCCGACATCCCATATGGTCCCCCAAGCACCGCCAGGAGTAATTCCTGAGTGCAAAGCCCCCCTGAGCATTGCTGGGTGTGACCCAAAAAGCAAAAAGAAGAGTTAGCGCAGGAGTTCAGGGATAAGACTTGGCAGTGCAGCTGCAGTGGCCGTGACTCTCTGGTTCAAATCCCCAGCACCACATATGGTCCCCTCTGCACTGCCAGGAACGACTCCTGAGCACAGAGCCAGGAACAACTCCTGGGCACTGCCAGGAATGGTTCCACCTCCGACTCTTACATAAAAACTACCTGCTCAAAACAAACAAACAAAAAAAACTTAGACTCCTTAGGTGGGGTCCCCAAGAAAGCAAGAGACTGAAAGGAAAACTTAGACCAGTAATTCCCTTGGAAAGGTCACGGGAGGGCCAGAGCCCCTACAGCAGGTAGGGGATTTGCTTGCACACTGGCCGTCCCAGGTTCAATCCACAGCGTCCCAGATGGTCCTCTGAATACCACCAGGAGTAATTCCTGAGTGCAAAACTAGGGGTGACTCCCCCTAGCCCCAGCATCACTGGATGTAACCTCAAAAGCGCAAAAAAAAAAAAAAGTCACAGGAAAGAGGAGAGACCCAGAGATGCAGGAGGAAAATGCAGTGTGTAATGGTGCGCTCTCGGCTTTCGGCCGGCCCTGCCTCGGAAAAGGGAGAGGGGGGCCTCCCAGAGGGGTTTGGCTCTGCCGAGGCTTTGTCTCCTCCAGCCTGGGGACTCTGGAGGAATCCAGGCCGGCAGGAAGCAAAGTTCCCGCCCCTCCCCCACACACACACCGCAGGTGCGCACAGCAGGTAACTACTGCCCTATGCATTGACTCGAAGCCCACCTGGGGTGACCCACCCCACCCACCACTGAAACCAAAGTGCCGGAGAGAGGAGACCAGGGAGGCGGAAGAATGGGATCCAACGGGTGTTTTTCAAAAGCTCATTGCAGCGGCTGCTTGGAGAATAGATCTGAGGATGGCTGGGTGAAACTAGAGACCCAGAGAGAAATGCCCGAAGGCCCCCCCCCCCCCCAAGGCCCCCGGAGCTGGCTCAAAAGACTGGAGCACAGCCTTTGCATCTGCGTGTGGTTCCAGCACTGTGCTGGAAGTAGCCACCTCCCCCTTAGCATCACCAGTGGAACCCCCAAACAAGAGCAAGTGATTGAGGCCGTGGGGTGTGGTTCAGCAGTCGCATGAGTGCATGCCTGCATGTCTGAGCTCCCAGCTCGGACCCCGGCATTGCAATCACAATCACAAAAACAGAAGTGAGGTCCTGGAGCAATAGTCTAGCGGGTACACACTTGCTCTGTATGCAGCTGACTCAGCTTCAGGGCCTGGTACCCTACATAGCACCCCCCAACCTGCACGGAGTTATCCCCGAGTACTGCAGGTGTGACCCCCAAAGAAAAATAGAAAGAACCAAAGCAGAAGTGATTGAAAAGGTTCAGGTGAGGAGTGAAAGACAGGTAGGCCTTGCTCGCTTGCAGCCAACCTGGGTTTGACAGCAGGCATCCCATATGGTTCCCAGAGCACCGCCAGTAGTTCCTGGGTGCAGAGCCAAGAGTCATCCCTGAGCATTGCGATGTGGCCCAGAACATAATAATAGCAACAACAACAACAATATTTTTTTTTAACTATCTTGCTTCACAAATTATATAAAAAAAAAAAAGAGGTGCCCTGAGGATGGAGAAAAGTGACAAGATTCTTAACCTATTTTGGCAGCAGAAAATATTGGACTTCCAGTCATAGTTGATCTGGGAGGACTCAACACCACCAAGAACCAAGAACTCTCGCTAAACTGACGTCGTGGGAGATCATGTCTGTGTGAATTCATGTCTCTAGTTCAGGATTATCCGAGTCAAGTGGGAAGGAGCCCAGGGACAGAGCACCCCTGGCGGCCCCCCTCCCACCACCCCCATATGCAAAACGAAATTAGAATCTGAAATAAGATGAGGGGGGAAAGCCCCCTGGATTCTAATCCTGAAACATGCAGTTTTCCCTGGATGTGAAGAGGAAAGGAAATTCCCCCCATGGCCCCCAAACACTCTCAGTCATTAAATGAACTTTCCATTGGAGGGGGGACACAAAATACTGGTCATCTCTAAGGACACAGATTCCAGAGACAATGGACGATAAATGGAAAATCCTGAGCTAAGGAATGGGATAGAGCCTGGGGCTTCAAAGAGAGAGGAAGGCCCTGGGTTCAACCCCTAGCACCACTGGGGAAGCAAGCAAGTGACAGAGAGAGAGAGAAGGGAGGGTCCACATATACAGCAGGGTCATAAGGGACCAAAATATGATGTCCTGTAAGAGATGCTTGCTCTGACGTATAAGATAGGTAGTTTTTTTGACATAAAGAAAGTATTTTGGGGGCCCAGAGCGACAGCACAGCAGGTAGGGTGTTTGCCTTACACATGGCTGATCCAGGTGCGATCCCCAGCATCCCATATGGTCCCGAGCACCACCAGGAGTAATTCCTGAGTGCAGAGCCAGGAGTAACTCCTGTCCACCACTGGGTGTGGCCCCCAAACAAATAAATACATAGAAAGAAAGAATTTTCTAGTAAACACCCACATTTGGGGTAGGTCCTGATTTTCACTCTTTTTCGCTTGTTTTGGGGCCACCTTTCAGTGATGCTCAAGAGGTTATTCCTGGCTCCACCCTCAGGAATCACCCCTGGCAGCACTGGGGTCACCATATGGGATGCCAGGAATCAAGCCCAGGTGGGCCGTGTGCAAGGCAAACACCATCTCTCCAACCCCTGTTTTTCACTTTAAGGGCTGGATGGTGTTTTCTAACATTTGTGGGGGCTGGGGAACGGCTGCTCTGGGCCCTGTGGGGACCCTCCCTTTCCGGCACTAGCAGGTGTGTCATCAGGTGAGTAGAGAGGTCTGGCGGAGTCCCCCCTAGAAGGGATTAAGGCCGAATGACGGAGAAATACTTGTACAGGTTTGACTTTTAAAGGGGTCCTTGCAGGAGTGAGAGGGGCCCAAGGGGGCATATTTAAAGACGGTAAGTACTGCGGATCTCACTAAATTGCTGTAAGAGACAGCAGAGATCAAATCGCTTTAGTATCATTTTGTATATTTATTTTGGACTTGCGGTTCCCTCCCCCCCACAGTGCTCAGGGCTTACGCTGTGCCAGGGATCCTCGAGAAACGAATCCTATGTGGTGCCAGGGATAGAACCCAGGGCCACCACCTGCAAGGAAAGCACCTTAGCCCCTGTGCTATCTCTTCAGCCCCAATTTTTTTTTAATTTTGTTTTTGTTCGGGGACCACACGTCATCAGTGCTCAGAGATTACTCCCAGCCATGTGCTCGGGGGTCACTCCTGGCAGTGCCCAAGGACCTGTGTGGTGCTGGGATGAAATCCAGGATTCCTGTAAGCAGAGCGTGTATTTAGACCGTGAGTCATCTCTCCGACCTTTACTGTCTTTTGAAAATTTTACTTTATTTTTATTCTTTTGGTTTTGGGGCCTACTCATGGCTCTGCGCTCAGGCATCGCTTCTGGTTGGTCTCCAGGGACCAAACCCAGGCTGATCTCACGGAGGGCAAGGGCCTTTCCCGCGGCGCCATCTCTGCACTCTCTTTAGTGTCCTTTATACAGCACTAAGCTTCCGGGCATTATCAGCCCATTCCATCCCACACTGGGTAAGCTTAGAACAGAGGAGAACGGGCTCTGAACAGGTTCTGCAAGAGTCAGGTCTGAATCCTCATTCCACTGTTGCTATGCGCTTTTAATTTACTTATTTGTTTATTTTTGCTTTTTGGAACACAACCGGCGATGCTCAGGGGTTACTCCTGGCTCTGCGCTCAGGAATCACTCCTGGCAGTGCTCAGGGACCGTATGGGATGCTGGGGATCGAACCTGGGCCGGCCACGTGCAAGGCAAATGTCCGACCCGTTGTACTATCACTCCGGCCCCGCTGTGTGATGCTAAGTGTTCGCCTCTCTGAATTTTCATATGTTCGCTCCTCGGTGCCTGGTACAGGGTAAATCATCAATAAGACTTCTTCTCACAGATTGAGCATGTCTTTTTTTAAAAATTTAATTAATTAGGGGCCGGAGCGATAGCACAGCGGGTAGGGCGTTTGCCTTGCACGCGGCCGACCCGGGTTCGATCCCCGGCATCCCATATGGTCTCCCCAGCACTGCCAGGAGTAATTCCTGAGTGTAAAGCCAGGAGTAACCCCTGAGCATCGCTGGGTTGTGACCCAAAAAGCAAAAAAAAAAAAAAAAAAAAGATAAAATTTAATTTATTTATTTATTTATTTATTTTGCTTTTTGGGTCACACCTGGCGATGCACAGGTATTACTCCTGGCTGTGCACTCAGGAATTACTCCTGGTGGTGCTCAGGGGACCATATGGGATGCTAGGAATCGAACCCAGGTCGGCCGCTTGCAAGGCAAACACCCTCCCCGCTGCACTACCGCTCCAGCCCCAGATTGAGCATTTCTGTATCAAGCTGCTACATGAAATTCCCACGAGAGAGAAGCAAGGGTGACACCTGAGCGGAAGTGCAGGAAGATAACGGAGCCCCACGGAGCCCTCCTCCATAATGCATACCGCCCGAGACTCCCCTGCACGGCTCCCCATTTGTAGCGCGGCAGCAGAATCATGTACCTGCTTGTCTCACTGAGGCTCAAAGTATAGCCAGAGGGCTGAGCAGGAGCCCAGCATCTGCCTCCTCCTTGAAATTCAGGGTCAGCAGGAGGACAGGCCCACGAGGACACTCGCAGAGGGAGAGAGTTCTTTGCAAAGCAGATGGGAGAACAAACAGGAAGCAAGAAAACGTGTGAACGCGTGTGGATGAAAGGGGAGTGGCACGTGAGTGCTCCTGTTCGGCGAGTCCTTGCAGTTATTGTCGCAGGCAGCCGGTTCTTCTCAGAGAGAGGTGGGGACCTTGGGACCGTGGCGGGCAGGCCAGGGAGCGAGCAGAAGACTCATGAAACCAGGTCATCCACTAGCCTCTGTTCCTTGCCACTGGCTGCTATGTTTCTCTCACCAACATCAGAATGGCATGTTAGGGGCTGGAGCGATAGCACAGCATGTTGATCCGGGTTCGATCCCCAGCATCCCGTATGGTCCCCTGAGCACCGCCAGGAGTAATTCCTGAGTGCAGAGCCAGGAGTAACCCCTGAGCATTGCCGGGTGTGACCCCCCCCAAAAAAATAGAATGGCCTTTTCTTTTTAATTTGGGGGTTTGGAGGCCACACCTGGTGGTGGTCAGGGGTCATTGAGACCCCAGTGCTCAGGGGTCACTCCTGGTAGTGCTCAGAGGACCACCTGCATCGCTGCAGATCTAATCGCGGTCAGCCACAGGCAAGGCAAGAGTCTTACCCCAGTCCTATTGAGAGCCTTGGGTACTTTATAATAATTGTAGTGGTTTAACCTTTATTCACGCTTACCTTTGTCTGAGCACTGGATGTGGGCAAAAGGGCCGGAGTGAGAGATTGAGAAGTGAAGGAAGGTTTGGACATCTCTGTCTTCATACCATGCTGGCAGATTCAGTAAGAGCTCTGATCGGATTATAGATTGCTGAGCTGGAGAGATAGAACAGGGATTAAGACACAGCATGGAGGCCAGACGGGGCAGTACGGCAGGTAGGGTGGTTGCCTGCATGGACAAATCCAGGTTTGGTCCTTAGCCCATACGCTCCCCTGGACGCTGTAAAGAGTGAGCTGTGAACACCACTGGGTGTGACCCAGAAAGGCAAGGTGTAGTTCCTTGAGCACTGCCGAGTGTGGCCTTGGATGTTTCACTGGGTGGGTGCGGTCCCCCAAATTCAAAAAAAAACCCAATATAATATAATAAAGGGGCTGAAGACATAGTACAGCAGGTAGGATGCTTATCTTGCATAAGGCTGACAAGGCTTTGATCCCCAGCACCCCATAGAGACCTCCAAACAGCACCAGGAGTGACCCCTGAACTCTCCGGATATGACCCCAAAATAAAAACAGCAACCAAAAGAACTAGAGGGCTGGAGAGTATGTGTTTAGGGCACTTGCCTTGCATCCCACGGACCCCTAGTTCAAATCCCCAGCACCATATATGACCCCCCCAAGCGCTGCCCAGGGTCACTCCTGAGCAGGATAGCCCCCAGAGCACTGCTGAGACCCCAAACAAAACAAAAATTAGAGAAGGCTGAGCAGTCCGACCATCAAGGTCCCCAATGTATTTTTTTTTTAGCTTTTGGGGGTGACACTTGATGATGCTCAGGGGTTATTCCTGGCTCTGTGCTCAGGAATTACTCCTGGCAGTGCTCAGGGGACCATGTGGGATACCAGAGATGGAACTGGGGTCAGCCACACGCAAGGAAAAGCCCCCTCCCCACTGGACTGTCGCTCCAGCCCAAATGTCACTCTTCAGTAATGAGGTGATAGAGGCAATCTGCTTTTTGTTCTATTCTGATTTAGGTCACATCCAGCTGTGCTCAGGGATCACTTCTGACTCTGTGCCCAGAGATCACTGCTGGCAGGGCTCAGGGAACCACATGTGGTGCTGGGGATTGAACCTGGGTCAGCCACATGCAAGGCAAGCACCTTACCCACTGGACTCTCTCTCCAACTCCTAGGATGCCACTAGGAGTTGATGAGAAAAAGAGGTTCTGGGGCTAGAGCAATAGCACAGCGGGTAGGACGTTTGCCTTGCACGCGGCTGACCCAGGTTCGATTCCCAGCATCCCATATGGTCCCCCTACCACTGCCAGGAGTAATTCCTGAGTGCAGAGCCAGGAGTAACCCCTGTGCATGATCGGGTGGTGACCCAAAAAGGAAAAAAAAAGAAAAAGAAAAAGATGTTCTCTCTCGGAGAGTTCTGGTGCAACAACAAGGAACAAGAAGGGAAAGGAAAGGCGGGAGGAGGAAGGAGAAGGGAGAAGAAAAGGGAAGTGAGAGGTCAGGAGAGACGCAGGAAGCAGGCAGCCCTGGGAAAGCTGGGCCTGAGCTGGCCTGAAGGGAAGGGCAAGCCAGAAGAACTCATCGCGTTCTTTCTCCCAGAAGTGGAAGAACCACCGCCGCCGTGGAACATCCTTGGGAGTGCAGGTTAGGGACCTAGCAACGCGAGTCCAAACACTGAGAAGGAAGGAGAAAGTGAAGTGTCTGACCTCTGCAAAGTCATTTTAAATAGAGCCACTGCAGAGAGAGCCTTTGGACGGGACGGGAAGCGATTGCTTTACGATATCAAGACAAGACTGGCTTGAGAAATGAGGATGTGGACTTTCAACCAGAGGATAAAAATCAGTTCCCTTTTTCTCCTTTGTGGAGAATCAGTAACCATCCCGTGTAGCCAAGAATCATTTAGGCCCGTTAGCACTAATCAACCCTTCAAGGACTTATCTCATCTTCCTCTTTTCCTGCTGTAAAATAGAAGCACGCAAGCCTGACTCACCCCTCCTAGGGACACCTTCTGTATTTCCATCTGAATTTGAGTTGCCCAGATACTCTTTGTTTTGTGGGGGAGGGCCAGGGTTGAGTGGGTGGTCTCAGGGACCCGTCCTGGTGGGACTGGGGCACCGTATGTGGTTAGCCCCGTGCTATCTCTCCACCCACGGAGCTCCTTTTGTAACTCTGTGTCCCTAAATAAAGTCCATAGCCTTTCTCACTGCTGATGGGGATTTTCCACTGGATAGCAGCTCAGTTAGGGAGACAATCTGCATAGTCCTAGCCCTCAACTCTCACTTCGGAGCTCAGTAAAGAATCCATGGTCCGGGCTGCAAAGGCAGGGAAGAGCAGGCACTGCGTTTGTTTCCTGAAGCCCCCTGGTCATGCCACCGTGCAGAGCCCCACCTTCCTTTCCTTCTCTGTCCTGGCCACTGCTACTGTGGGAGAGCCTAAGAGAGCCACTTTGCTGATGACGGAGTTTTTTTTTTTCTTTTTTTTCTTTTTTCAGTTGCTCTAGAAGTCGAGTTTGCCCCTGACCCCTCAGGCCCAATCTGGGCCAGTCTTCATTTGAACCCTGCCCTGGCTTCCCACAGTCATCACAGACCACGGCCACTCTGTCCCGCTGCCATGTGGGCACAGCATCCCCGTGCCCCCCGGGGAACACAAGCGTGCCCACGCCCCGGTGAGGTTCTCTTGCAGCCTCTGAGCTGTGGGTCCGCCCACAGTGTCCTCCCGCTGTTCCCTGAAATCCGACAGCTGCGTGTTCTCTGGAGAGAGTACAGCAGACAGGGTGCTGGCCTTGCAAGCGGCTGACCCGGGCTAATCCCTGACACACATCTGGGTTCCCCGAGCACCGCTGGGTGTGACCCCAAAGCCAACATTTACATATAGGCTTTGATTTCTTTTGAATATTTATTTGTTTGTTTGTTTTGGCTTTGGGGGCTACACCGGGCAGTGTTGGGGGGTTACTCCTGACAGCGATGCTCATGCTCGGGGCTTACTCCTGGCTCTGCACTCAGGAATCACTCCTGGCGGTGCTCAGGGGACCATATGGGATGCTGGGAATTGAACCCGGGTTGGCTGCGTGCAAGGCAAACGCCCTCCCCACTGTAGTATCGCTCCAGCCCCTTGATTTATTTTTCAATTTTTGTCTGTACTATCACTCCTACCCATGAGCCCTTTGATTTATTTTGTTGTTGTTGTTTTTGTGGTTTCTTTTTTTGCTTTTTGGGTCACACCCAGCGATGCACAGGGGTTACTCCTGGCTCATACACTTAGGAATTACTCCTGGCAGTGCTTGAGTGACCATATGGGATGCTGGGAATCGAACCCAGGTTGGCTGCATGCAAGGCAAACGCCCTACCCACTGTGCTATCACTCCAGCCCCGAGCCCTTTGATTTAATACTACAGAGGGCAGTGCGTTGAGTGCCTGTCTTGAACAAGGTGACCTGAGGTCGATCCCAAACACTCCCTAGGGTCTCCTGAGCACCCTCAGGAATAATCCCTGACTACAGAGCCAGGAGGAAAAACTGAAAGCCACTGGGTATGGGCCCCAAACAAAAAAACAAAAACACCCCAAATAAAATCAATAGGTTTCTACAGAGCATCCCTCAAGGGTAACCTTATTTTCTCAGGAGCATGAGTAAGACATCACCCATAGAACGGCCGCCCAAGCTGAATTTATCTACACATTCTGTGATCCCTAGGGGCCACTCCCAGCTCAGGACTGGGAAATGGTCCCCCAGCCACTGCCGTGTGGCCACAGGACCGACCATGTGGTGCCAATCAAACTCTGCACGCTTCCTGCAGACAAAGCGTGTGCTCCAGCCTCGGCATGCTCCCTCTGGCCCGGATCGCGCTGTCTCATCGCTGGCCTTCACTCCCTCGGGAGAACACTGTCCTTCCCTCTTTATAAAAGGAACAGCCTCACACGCCCAAACCTGAAATCCTTCCAGTTCCCATGTGCCTGGGGCCTGGCAGCCTTTTATTCCCTCTTTCATGCAATGAATCATGATTAATAATAGCCCGGGGGTGAGGAATTACAGTCATGCCTTATTACTGGAGACGCGTCTTCACTGCAGTGATGATGACAGCAGTGACGAAGTATTTCATCAACTAGAAAGGCGCCTGGGCCCTCGTGGGGAGCAGCCCCGCTGCACCTCCCACCAGACCCACGGTTCCGATCTGGTACCCAAACGAGCCTTCTTTTCTTTTCTTTCTATGTCTCCTGCTTTCTTTTTTCTTTTTTTGGAGAGAGAATCCAAAAGTTAGAATTCATCTAAGCAAAGGCAGTGAATGTTCTCTGATCAGATGACAACGGGCAGAATGGCTAAAATCACGCTGATTTCCGCCTAACTTATTTCCCTCCGTGGACACATACCCAATTAAATAATCAATAAAAGCCACTTACAGATGAGCGGTCGAGGCAGAAGGGATATTGAGTGGCTATTACTAGCTTTTCACCAGGGTTAAGTTCTAGAACTGTCTTGATTAGGGCATCAGCCATGCCCAGATTTAAACACGTGTGGCACAGGAAAATAAAACTAACTCTCTCTCTCTCTCACTCTCTCTCCCTCTCCCCTCTCTCTCACCTCTCTCTCTCTCTCTTCTCTCTCGTTTTATTTATATATAGACTGGAGCAATAGCACAGCGGGTAGGGCTTTTGCCTTGCACATGGCCAACCTGGGTTCAATTCCTCCGTCCCTCTTGGAGAGTCCGGCAAGCTACCGAGAGCATCCTGCCCGCACGGCAGAGCCTGGCAAGCTCCCCGTGGCGTGTTCAATATGCCAAAAACAGTAACAAGTCTCACAATGGAGGCATTACTGGTGCCCGCTCGAGCAAATCGATGAGTAACGGGATGACAGTGCTACACAGAGAGAGGGTAGCTTGGGCCTTACTAGTTTCTTTCTGCTCGTTTAGGTTTGAGAACTGTGTCCCCCACAAGTGCAAATGAGGCTTATTCATTCAAGAGAGTGGCGTTTAGCTGACCCTTTCACTAACTGTAAGCGGTAGATTGTTAAATCTAATCAGCATATGCACATTTGTTCGCAGAACAAATAGCTTTGGGGTACCATGCAGGATGACCTGCGCTGAAAATAAAATATTAAATACTTAACATTTTACCATGAGGAGTCATCTTATGTCAGACGGTAGGGGATTTGATGTCTTATAATTGGATCCGGCTTCAATTATGTTCTCTCGCGGAACTTGGCTTTCCCACCACCTTAGCACCCCCACCCCCACCCCTCCAGCCCCCTGCAGGGCCTACCTCTCGCTGAGGGTCCTCTCAGATCCCGCCCCTCTGCCTTTCAATGACAGAACCCACAGGCCGCAGAAAAAGGAAGTCGGCTTTAGATTCAAGAAACTGCCCCTTCCTCTTTAATTACAGCAAATCCAAATGGTAAATGATTTTATTTGCATTTGAAGGAAAAATTCAAAGAATTAGGTGCAGGAAGAGGAAGTTCTTAAACGCTTTTTCTAAACAGCTTGACAATTTGGGTTTGTACCCAAAGAAAAGGGAAGGCCCAAGATTAGCAAAGGTGACGGTAAACAGAACAGATGAAGAGAAACATCAACAAATAACCACAACCCCCGCCCCCCAAACTCTCTTCTGCAATCTGCAGCTCTTTAACCCAGAGGATAAATTTCCCAAACCTTCTTTCCCCCTTATTTGCCTTTGATTACCTTGTTAGCATCCCTCCTTTTTTTTTTTTTTTTTTTTGCTTTTTTTGCTTTTTGGGTCACACCTGGTGATGCACAGGGGTTACTCCTGGCTCTGAACTCAGGAATTACCCATGGCGGTACTCAGGGGACCATATAGGATGCTGGGAATCATCAAACCCAGGTCTCATGCAAGGCAAACGCCCTACCCACTGTGCTATTGCTCCAGCCCCAGCATTCCTCCTTTTTGGTCCAGAGTAGAGCCTCCAGACTTGTTTTGGGTACAACAGTAGTTATCTACATTCTAAATTATTTCTTCTCTCCTCCTGCTTCCTTGAGATTGGCTGCCCCTGCCTCCTTGTCACATCCTCAAGCATCCTTTAGTTCAGCAGCTCAATGCTTTTGACCCTACAGCTTGAGAGCTGGGTGAGGCCAGCCTGCTTGGAGTTTAGGGACACGCCCGGCAGTGCTCAGGGCTTACTCCTGGCTCTGTGCTTACGGATCACTCTTGGCTCTGTGCTTACGGATCTCTCTGGGCTTGGGAAACCATAGGTGGTACCCGAGGTTGTACCCAGGTTGGCTGTATTCCAGGCAAGCATTCTATCCCATGTCCCCACTGTACCCCCGGTAACCTCGGGTTCACGCCTGTACTCCTTATCTTTCCTTCACTGACCCTCAAAAGACACCCAACTCTGGGAAAGCTACCCAAAGCTAACCGACTTTGACTCCTCCTCGGTAAGGATGAGTCTGCTGGCAGAGGTCATTTGCCTGACCTCTTTGTCCAATGACTTCCTCTTTGGGGCCATACGGAGTGCCCAGAGTGATAGCACAGCAGGTAGGGAGTGTGGCTTGCACGTGGCTACCCGGGTTGTGAGGGTTCAATCCCTCACAACCCCCTATGGGCCCCCGAGCCCTCCAAGAGTGATCCCTGAATGCAGAACCGGAAGTAAGAACCACCAGGTATAGCTCAAAACAAGCAAGAGGACAAGTGCAATGACCTGCATACAAGGAATCTACATAGAAGCAAGGATTCCAGCAAAACGGGGATATGCATCCTGAGCAAGCAGATGGGAAAGGGACCTAAGGGGACAAAGGGGAAGAAGAGGGGGCAGGGAGAGAGCTCGAAGGACAGGAGCACATGACTGGCATGCACAGGGACCACCAGACAGAGACCCCCAGCATCTCATGGCCTCCTGAGGACTCCTGAGCACAAATGCAGGGGGTTTTGGCACTGCTGGGGTGCAGTAAAGACGGATAACTCAGAGGACTGGATACACCTCTGGCAGAAGAGGCCCAAGCTCAACCCCCTGCACTCCACGGTTCCCCCATCGGTGCTTGGGAGGCCTGAGGTGGGGAGCAAGAGGAAAGGGACTCCAGTGACAAGCGAAGGTTGTCTGTGGCACTCGAGACCCAGTAATCTGTAATGACATGTTTGCCTGCCATAGAGATGAGTTTCCTTCTGGACGAGTTAAGCAAGTGAGTGTAGCTGGATGATGCCTCATGCTTGATCCCTGGGCATGCAGCCAGGAAGAAGCCCTGAGCACCACTGAGTAAGAACCCCGCCCCCCAAAAAAGAACAGCACACGCACAAAAATAATTAGAGGTTAAATGCTCATTTATTCATTCATGCTAAAGGGGTACCTAGATATATAGAGACAAAGTGCTTCATGATAAAGACAATCTTAACCATTCGGTCATTAAATAAAGTACCTACAAAGTTTACACAAAGCTGGAATTCACCAAGGGAATTCAGACTGAGTTCGGAAGTACCCACAGCACAAAGAAAGGAGAAGTGGTGAATCTGAGTTTCTTTGGCAGGATTCGTGACGTCTGTGAAATGGAAATAGAGAAAACACGGAGGCAAAGATGTGGCCAAAGTTTCCTGCTTGAAAGATGTTACCCATTAACTAAGAGATAAGACAGAGAAAGAGAAGGAAGGTGAGAGTCTGGGTTCAGTAAGGATCAGCTGAATGTGAAAGTGTTCAATACTTGTCATGCAGTTTACAAAATATTCTAAAATTATTTAATTTGCCTGGATGAAACGCAATAATCTATTATATAGAAATATGCTGCCTGAGCATTAATTCAGTGGGTTAGAGCATTTGCCCCACACATCACCCACCTAGGTTCGATCCCTGGCATCCCTTATGATTTCCTGAACACTGCCAGGAGTGATTCCTGAGCACAGAATAATGGATAAGCCCTGAACTTCTCCAGGTGTGACCCAAACCACCTATCCCCAGAAGGAAAGAAAGAAGGAAAGAAAGAAAGAAAGAAAGAAAGAAAGAAAGAAAGAAAGAAAGAAAGAAAGAAAGAAAGAGAGAGAGAGAGAAAGAGAAAGAGGGAGAAAGAGAAAGAAAGAAAGAAAGAAAGAAAGAAAGAAAGAAAGAAAGAAAGAAAGAAAGAAAGAAAGAAAGAAAGAAAGAAAGAAAGAAAGAAAGAAAGAAAGAAAGAGAGAGAGAGAAAGATGCTGTTTTCTCCTTCATGAAGATACAGTTGGCCAAGACCTGGGGAACTTTACAAGTCAGATGTTTTATTGTTTTAGTTTTTGGTCCACACCCACCTGTACTTGGGGCTTACTCCTTGCCCTGTGCTCAGGGATAGCTCTTGGTGGGGCTCAGGGCACCATATAGGGTCAAACTCCGGTCAGCCACGTGCAAGGTGAGCACCATTCCTCCAGTCCTAACGTTTCCCCTTTCCTGGGGGGGGGTGGGGGGTCCATCTTTGGGTAACACCAATCTCTGCTAGGAGTCTTACAGTCTCAGCTTCTGCCTCCCCCAAGGGGCACTTCTTCATGCTTTGGGGCTACATGACAGCTGGTTGTACTGCTTCCTGTGAAACTCAGTGCCGAGGGCCACTGTCTGTCTGCCTCTTCAGTGCTCTGGTTTGTTCCCCATGGTGCTGGTGAGCATGGCTTCCTGGTACTAGAGTATTTATTTGAGAGGATGGGCTGGCTGGCTTTCTCACTTACTGGTGGGAGTTGAGGTGTTTCTTGGTCTCTTTATCTCGCCTCTTTTTGTTCTTGTCGGAGTTGGTCTGGGCTCACACCCAGCAGTGCTCAGGATTTATGCCTGGTTCTGCACTCAAGGATCACTTCTGTCGGGGTACAGGAGACCATATGGAATGCCCACGATCAACCTGGGTCGGCTGCATGGAGGGCAAACACCTTATTCTGTCTCTCCAGCCCCACTCCGCCTCTTACCCATCTCCCAGTCATCTGGCCCATGCTCTCCTCCAGGACAGCTGACTCCCAAGAAAGGGAAAATGGAAGCAGGCACCTTCCTCTTTGGGTTCCAGAGTATCATTTCCACCATTCACCCCCTTCTGCTGGGAAAAGTCCATCAGTCGTAAGGCCCAGACTTGAGAGGGCGGGAAGCGGATTCAGCCCCTTCCTGAGAAGTGCGCCCAGATGGAGAAGTGAGTCATTCTCAGTAGACACCTTCACCACAGGACAGAACCAAAGCGTGAGGTTGGGGAAAAAATGTTCCTTCTCTACCCTGCAAGTTTCCTTTGGCTGCTCTAGTCATTGAAATTTACATAAGACGTCAACAAGAGAAAAAAAAATTTTTTTTAATTTTAGCTTTATGGGAATCCAGATAAAATTAACCCCACGTATGTGAGGTTTGTGTGGCAGCCCGAACTAAGGGATGCTGGGGCTTCAAGGAGGAGGAGGCCAGCTCACAGAAAAAGCAGACACGTTGGGTAGTATAGATGGGTCAGAAAAAGGAACTTCTAGTGGTGAGAGGCAAAATCCTTCTGTCTATGTTCTTCTAGGTCATTAAGGGCCAGGCTGAAGCAATAGCACAGCAGGTAGGATGTTTGCCTTGCACTCGGCCTACCCGGGTTCGATTCCTCTGCTCCTCTCAAAGAGCCCGGCAAGCTACCGAGAGTATTTCGCCCGCACGGCAGAGCCTGGCAAGCTTCCCGTGGCGTATTCGATATGCCAAAAACAGTAACAACAAGTCTCACGATGGAGACGTTACTGGTGCCCGCTTGAGCAAATTGATGAGCAATGGGATGACAGTGACAATGACGACAGTGACAGTGACAGGTAAGGGCCAGGTCAGAGTTTATCTTTGGTTCTTTATTCCTTCCAGATCTAAATGATTTACATGCAACCCCTTCAGTGGGAGACCCCATCTCTCTTCACTGCAGAGCAAGGGGAGCTGGGGGGTGAGGTGGCTTCAGAGGGTGTCCTGGAAGAACAGAAGATCCAGAAGATGGAGAGAAGTGGATGGGCGCAGAAAGTGCTAGATGGGGGGGAGGAGGGTGCAGGGGATAGACCAAAAACAGGGTAGAAGTAGAAAGGGGAGAAGGTTGGGGACGGGCCAGGGGTACAGCTAGTGGTGGAGCACAAGTCCCACCTGTGAGAGGGTCCGGGCTGGTTTCCTGGTTCCCAGTAGATTAAAAACCAGGAAGGACCCCAAGTCTCCTGATTTTAGAACCTGTCCTGAATTCTAACAAATCCCGAGGTCAGAAAGGGGCTGGAATAAATAAATCTCAAAAGAGATCAAAAGAACCATAGTTAATACTGGACCCGCACAAGGCTGAACAAGGGTAAATTGGAGTGGGGCGGTCAGCCTGGTGCCTGCCCAAGCATCGCCCCCAGCAGCCACTTGCTCCCATAGTCCAACTCCACTGTCTCAGGACGAACCTCACTGAGATATGGTCTGCTGAAAATTTGGACATGCAGATTTTGTGACTGTAATCTTCGGGCTTTCTCAGGGTCAGGATGGGCTACCTCCCCCCAGCTCTCTGTACATCTGGAAGCCTCGGCAGTCACATCCACACTCCAAAGCTGTCACCCAGTTAATAAACTACTCCAGCCTTCCCTTCCCAATAAAAGTACTGAATGCCCTGAACAAATACAGTGACCTCTTAGTATCTGTATTGCAAACCATAATGCATAAATGGAGAAAGAGAAGGGGAGGAGGGGTGCTAACCCTAGAGGCAGGCCCTGAGGTGGGAGAAAGTGTTA
Organism: Sorex araneus; assembly: GCF_027595985.1. Lineage (NCBI taxonomy): Eukaryota > Metazoa > Chordata > Mammalia > Eulipotyphla > Soricidae > Sorex > Sorex araneus. The sequence goes on along the minus strand of NC_073303.1, from coordinate 20,689,014 downwards.
GGGGATGGTGGGAGGGAGGGAAATGGGGGACATTGGTGGTGGGAAATGGACACTGGTGAAGGGATGGGTGTTGGGTCATTGTGACTGAAACTCAATCGTGAACAGCTTTATAATGGTGTATCTCACTGTGATTCAATAAAAATATTAGAGAGAGAGAGAGAGAGAAAGAGAAAGAGAAAGAGAGAGAGAGAGAAGGGCTGAAGAGCGAGTCCAGCTGTTAAGGCACTTGCCTTGTACATGGCTGACTGGATATCATTGCTGGGATCACATATGGTCCCCTGAGTCTGCCTTCACTGAGCCCTCTGAGAGTGTGACCCTAAAACAAACAAAAGAAGTCTCATCCCCAGAGGCATTCCCTCTCTGGACCCATTCCCATCCTGACAGGAAGTCTTGTCAGGACAGGAGTCTTGAGCCAGTCTCCAAGAATCCCACTTGAGTTCTGGGCTGCGGGAGGTCAGTCAGGGACACTGCACGCTGAGGAGACGGAGGGAGGCAGCCAGCTGGTCGAGACAGAGAGGTGAGCTGGCGCAGGCCCACCTGCTCCCCTGGGCCCCGTGGTGAGGAGGCAGGGTCAGGCCACTTTGTCCCCTCCGTGAACCCACAGGATGGCACTGCCTCCACTGGAGCTAGCAGGAGACTCGGGCTGACCCACTTTCTCTGACAGGTAGTGCTCGCCGCCAGCTGGAACAGGCCTGAGGAGAGTGAAACCCACGTCTCTGTTCTTCCTGCCCAGAAGAGGAGCGTGTGGGGCTGTGAGGAAGCTGGAGGAAGCTCCTGAGAGAAAGAGAGAAAGGACAGGCCCTGATTACGGATATTCTGGTCAGACAGGTCCATCAGGAAGTTGATTCTTGGAGTCAAGGCTCCTTGGAAGAACCAAGGTCTCACCAGCCAAGTGAGGTTCCCAGGTGGGTCACCACTCGCAGGCAAGATATAGGGAGGGAGGCTCGGGGTGGCCAGCCTCCAGCCTCTCCTCCCGCCCGCCCCCCTCACTTTGATTTAGGCAGGTAGATTAGGGAAGCCGCTCCCCCCCCCCCCCCGCCCCCGCTAATCCCCATCATGGCAATGAAATTTCTGGGAAGTAATAAAGCCACGGTTCCTAAGTCTGACCCACCTTGGGGATACAGGAATACAGAAAGCAGGACATGGTAAGAGCTCCTCCTCCAGCAGCCAACCCTAGGAGACTGGACCCCTCCCTGCAGATAGGGCCTGAAGGAAATGACTCTAGACCTCTCAATTCCGTCCTTGAGTCTGGTTAACCCTGAGCTAACCTGGGAAGGCTGGACTCACCCTCCGAGAGAAGATCCAGCAGCAAGAACAAAGTCAAGGAAAGGAGTTTCAAAGAAGATCACTCCCAACTCTACCCCCTGGGAACAACCCTAGCCGCGGGCTCTTACCTAGCCAGTTAGCTCCACTTGGGGCAGCTTGCGAAGACCCTAGAAAAGCCACCTTGAACAAAGGAAGGGCACTCATAGGCTGCCTGAAGCCATGTGTTGCTTGAGCCCATGTGCCCGAGCACACGTGTCACCCGCATCTCTCCTCTTAAGATGTGCCCTTTGTGCTTTCATGTCTAGTGTTGGGGTGTGGGGGGGACTCTCTCCACCTTTGGAGAAGCACACAATCACTCCTGGGCACGTTCTCGCTCTTTCTCTCCCTCCTTCTCTTTCCTAAACACCTCCAAATAAAAACTGTTTTTACTGCTTGTCTTCTCCTGAAATTCTTTCCTGCAAGTCGAGACAAGAACTCGATAACTCTGGGACCCGGATGGCAGAGGGGGATCAGAAGAGAATGACCGTGTCTCTCCTCCCCGCCTCACGTGAGCCACTGAGGGGGGCCCAGCGACTTCAACTGGGCCTCCAGTGTCAAGAGCCTAAAACCTCTGATGCACGTTGACCCCACGGGCTTGTGGGTAATCTCAGGTCACGTAAATAGATGCACCCCAGATCTGGTACTGGGCATCCAACTGTGTCCTTTCAGGGGTTTTTCCCTTTAGGCACTGAAACTAAGTTGTAAAGAAAGAAAGAGCAACTGTAAGACCCAAACACGGAGGGCTGGAGAGCAAGTGCAGGGGCTAAGGCGCTTGGCCTGCAGGAGGCCCAGCTACATTAGATCCCTGAGTACTGCCAGGGCTGGCTCCCAAGCACTGGCAGGAATAGCCCCTGAGCACTGCTGTGTGTGGCACAGTAACCTCACAGAATAAGGGGCGGAACAATAGTTCTCAGGGCTGGACGGCAGGTGTGTGGTGGATCCTCCGGTTCAATCCTGGGGCTCCTGTTCCTTCGCACTGCTTGGTCCTTTGAGCACTGCCAGGTGTGGCCCCCAAACCAAGGAAAAATAAATCTAGAGGGTTTTTGTTTTTTCTTTTTGGGTCACACCTGGCGATGCTCAGGGCTGACTCCTGGCTCTGCACTCAGGAATGACCCCTGGCGGTGCTGGGCATAGAACCCGGGTCGGCTGCGTACAAGGCAAACGTCCTCCCCGCTGTGTTATTGCTCCAGCCCCCAGAAAGATAAATCTACAAAAAACGGGTGACCCAAAGAAGGCAACTGCAGAGCAAACATCATGTGTCACACCCTGAAATCATTGTCGTCACCCCACCCTCAGTTACCCCTCCTAACTTCCCTATTTCTTTTTTTATTATTATTATTTTTATTTTTTGGCTTTTTGGGTCACACCCGGCAATGCTCAGGGCTGACTCCTGGCTCTGCACTCAGGAATCACTGCTTGGGGGACCATATGGGATGCTGGGAATCGAACCCGGGTCGACCTCGTGCAAGGCAAACGCCCTACACGCTGTACTATGGCTCCAGCCCCATAGGACCCGGTTTTGATGCCCTGCACTGCCGGGGTTACCCCTGCGAGTCTCCAGTCCCCCTCGGCTGAGCCTCATGATGTTGTTGGACCCCTCAGCCCGGTCCCGCCCCATCCACACAGCGGCAACCAAAAACTGGATTCATTTTCCAGGCCAGCCCTTTGTGTTCCTTGTCCCTTGTAACCATTGTCCCCAGAGCCTGTGGTTCTTCCACTCAGTAGTTTTGTGGTATATCCACCCTGCGCCCCAGTAAGCGCCCTGCTACTCCTGCCCTCATCAGCGTGTTCTCTTCGCACTGCTGCAATGGCCAGGCTACACCCTAATTCACTGTGGGGGATGGACACTCCCGTTAGTGCGTGCAGGGTGCTCCCAAGCATATCATGTGCTATTGGGACTCAAAGTCAAGGTTTCCGTGTGGCAAGCATGTGCTCTGCCATTTGAGCTAGCCCTGGGTTCCACACTTTTTACACTGAAAAATAAATTAATTTCACTTCTCTGCAATGAGGCTTTATCACCTCCCTCCCACCCATCACGCTTGGATGAGGCTCGGGCCATTGATTCAAGTCCGACCCTTGACCAGAGCTAATCAATATTCTCACAGCTTTTGCAAGGCCCTCTGTCCCCCTGGGTCTCCCCACAACCAGCCCCCAATGCTATTTGAAGCGCCTGCCCCACTTCTGTACCTGGCTAACTCCTGTCCCGATGTCCTCTCCTCCAGGAAGCCTGCCCTGCTAGCCCAAGCTGGGTAGTCCCAACTCTTCTCTGGCAGTGTTCATGGCCCTGCTGTAGAAAATTCTCAGATACTAGAATTAAGGAGCGTTTGCACACCATCAATCCTGGCTGGAATCCTGCCTTCCCCGAAGCCCCCCCACACTCCCCCCACCCCCCGTCACAGCACTGTATCAAATGATCGCTGAGCCTAGATCCAGGGGTAAACCCTGAGCACTCCAGGTGTTGTGACACACAAAAACAAAATAAAAAATTCTGCCTCCCATCACTAGATTATAAATTCCTTTTGGAAAGAGCCTCTCTCAGGACACCAGAATAAGTACCCCATTCATGGGACTCAGTTTACTAATAAGAACATGTATCTTTGACTTATTTAGGATCGTACTTGACTGTCTCCAGGGGCTACTTCCAGCTTCAGTGCTCAGGGAAGTTCCTGGGTCAGTGCTAAGGAAACCATGTGGTGCTGGTGATCAAACCCAAAGCCTGCATTCCAGCCCAAGAACCCTTTCTGAGTACTGAACACAGCACTTTCCTTCTTTTTCTCCCTGCTTCCAAGTCCTTCCTCACATGAGTCTTTGTTAGTAGTATCATACTATTATCTCTTGCCGTTGTGCCTGGCTGTCTTCACTGGGGCCCCTCGGAGGGGGTGGGTTGAGTTTCCCTCCCTGCCCGGAGTCACAGCCAAAGACCTCCAGGCCTAGCCACAGCCATGCTCAAGGCCCCTCTCCACACGTTCAGATGAGCCTCATGCATGAAGAAACCTCCAGAGGAACCCAGGAGTGTGGGACCCGGGATGACATCTCCAAGCCTGCTCGGATCGGGACTGGGCCTCTTCTGCCCAGATCCCCCATTTTCCAGTAGCTAGGCAGTCAAAGCCAGAAGCTGGCCTCAGCACTGTGTAATCCCGTTAATGGCCAACATCTAGAGACTATCATATTATTATTATCATTATATGCCCGGCATGCAAAATAAAGCACAATTATACTTGGGGTCAGAGTGATAGTATAGCTGGGAGGGCACTTGCCTTGCAAGCAGCTGACCTGGGTTCCATCCGTGGCGTCCCATATGATCCCCCTAGCAATGCCAGGAGTAATTCCTGAGTGCAGAGCCGGGAGTAAGTCCTGAGCATTGCCAGGTGTGATCCAAAAAGCTAAAATAACTAGCTAAATAAATAAATAAATAAAAGCACAATCTACTTAAGGGAATGTTCTCCTGGATCTGGGCAATCCAGCACTTCATACTCCACATTCTCCACTGCTACCCACCCTCTCTCCAGGGCCCCCGGGAGCCAAACTCACCATGAGACTCAGGTGGAAGCAGGCTTCTTGCTGAGGTCTTGTGTACTCTTTCCTCACCATCCTCACCCCTTCCCCCGGTCGTGCTCCAGGTAACCCTTGCAGTCTCCTTTCAGATTCTTGCTCAGGCCCAGTGCCTTCCAGAAACCTCAATTGCTGGGACCCTGGCTTTCTCTGTTCTTTGACTCTTTGGGCATTTATCAATCGAATCTAACCCATTCATTTTCCTCTGCCATATGCCACCTTCGGTTGTTATTGAATTTTCCTGAAGAAGAGATTTTTGTTCCAACTAGATTATAAGAGCAAGGGTCATTTCTTGCAAGTCTTTTTATTTTATTTTATTTTTTAACCCCTGCAACATCAATATCAACCCCTTAATATATATTTAACAAATTGTGGGAAAACATAAAATTCAAGGAAAGCAAGAAGCATAGCTGACGTCTCTCCTCAGCTTGTCAGAAATTAGGAAAGGCAGGATGCTTGCCCTCATGGAATTTAAGAGGGGGGTTAATGGAGAGATCACTCAGAAAGCTGGAGTGTGTGCTTTGCATGTGGGGGACCTGGGTTTGATCCCCGGCACCTGATGATTCCCAAGCACTCTTGAGCACTCCCAAGAGCGGCCCCAAAACAAAGGAAGCAAAGAGAGAGAGAGAGACAAAGAGAGAGCGCGAGCACCTAAGAAAATCCCAAATGTGGGGGCTGGAGCAATATCACAGCGGGTAGGGCGGTTTGCCTTGCACACGGTCAACCCGGGTTCGATTCCCAGCATCCCATATGGTCCCCTGAGCACTGCCAGGAGTAATTCCTGAGTGCAGAGCCAGGAGTAATCCCTGTGCATAGCCAGGTGTGAACCAAAAAAGGAAAAAGGAAAAAAAGTCCCAAATGAATGCCTATTACTCTAAGTTCTTTATTTTATTTGATTTAAGTGCAATTGCAAATAAAGAAAAAATAAAGCATCGTGTGCATAAGAAAAAAAAATAAATGCAATTGCAAAAAGAGATCTTTTTACAGAGATTTAATAGATAACCTGGGAAATTTAAATTACAAAGGAGCAGTCTGTCCATGGAGCTGTCTTGCAAGACTGAGACCTCAAATTTGATCCCCAGTGCCACCCACATGCCCCAAGCCAGGACCACCCCCCCACCCCCCGCCCAGTGCCCAAACTGTGTTAGCACCACCATGGGTGTAGTGTATCACAGCAAACATGTGTGACCCCCGGGCACCACAACAGCAGCAAAAAGGGTTAGGGAAGGGAAGGAGAATAGAAATTAAAGAGAAAATAAAAGGGATAGTTCGACCAAATTCAGCGTCCGTTCCTTTGCAATTCCCCGCCATTCCCCAACCTCCTCTGATCCCTCGGGGATGAGAGGACCACTTCCCTCCCCCATCCCTCTGGGATTTTTTTTTCAGGCTGGTAGAGCAATCAAGTTCACATTGGATTAGCAGGGGGAAAAAAAACGAAGTTAATTACATACATATGGAGAATCCACATGGATGTAGATTCCGAAGTCAATGGGGCAAAATGAGGGAATTTATCCTGAGCTAAGGAATAGGAGGATGACAGAGGCTTCAAGGAGAAAGGGGAAGTGCCCCCACGAAGAGGGTGACTCATGACACCAAGCCCAGCTGCCCTGTAACCCAGGGTTTGCCCGGCCACAGACAAGGGTTTCTGGGACATACACTAATCCTGGCGAGACCCGTCTTCACTCTTCACGGTCATGAAGGAGGGCCACGTGTTTCTTAAACTGAAGCCACGGTCACAGTCAGTTCTGAGTATCTCGGGGTGCTCTACCTAAACATCTTGGGGTGGCCTAACAAAGATGCCTGTCAAAACGAGTTTTTTCCCCTCCCTTCCCCCACAAAACCCTTCTGCCTCTGTTTTAGCAAACAGTTCCATAGGCAAAATCTTAAATGTTTCTTCTTTTCTTTTGCTGTTTTTGTTTTGGGGCCACACCCGGCTGTGCTCAGGACTTACTTCTGGCTCTGCACTCAGAAATCACTCCTGGAGGTCCTCGGAGGACCATCTGAGGCACCAGGGATTGAACCCCAGTCAGCCACATGCAACGCAAGTGCCCTCCTCGCTGTACTATCCCTTGGGCACCAAGACCACAACTTCCTTATCAACTCATCTGTTGCTGGGCACTTAGGTTCTTCTCCATCTTGGCTATCATAAATTGTGTGGATAGGGACTTAAAAAAAAATTTTTTTTTTGAGGGATGGGTAGGAATTGAGCCACACCCAGCTGTGTTCATAGTTACTCGTGCTTCTTTGTGCAAGGGTCCCTCTTGATGGTTCTCTGGGAATCGTGTAATGCTGGAATCAAACCCAGGCCTCCTGTCCTGTATGAAAAGTATGTGCTCAGACTATTGAACTATTTCTCTGACCCCTGAACAGGGACTATTTTATCACTCTCCCCCCCCTTCCCTCTGTCTGTCTGTCTGTCTGTCTCTGTCTTTCTTCTTTTTGGGGGGCACACCCAGTGATGCTCAGAACTTACCCCTGGCTCTATGCTCAGGGATCACTCCTGGCAGTGCTCAAGGGATCATGTATATGCAAGATGCTAAGGTTCAAACCCGGGTCAGTTGCATGAAGGCAAACATCTTGACTCTGGCACTATCTCTCTGACCTTATCACTGTTTTTCTAACTTGAAATCCTCAAATCCTAACATGGTATTTTATACACAGCGTGTAATCCAATACTTGCGTGAAAACTAAAGAAGAAAATGAAGGCCTTAATGGCAAAGAGGAAGGGAGGACACGGCACTCTGACAAGTTTGGGCCAAATTAAAGGAAATAAATAATGTCAGTAAGTCTTCCAAGTAAGTCACTCAGTTTTCCTCAATAGGACTGAAATATTCTGGAATGCAAAGGTCGTGCATAAGAGCCACACTTTATAACTCGGCCCACGCACTCATTCACTCATTCCTCCCCACTCTGCTGTAATCAGAATCCTTTTATTGGTTGGTTTGTTTGTTTTTGGCTTTTTGGGTCACACCTATCAATGCTCAGGGTTTACTCCTGCCTCTGCACTCAGGAATTACTCCTGGCAGTGCTCAGGGAACCATTTGAGATGCTGGGGATCGAACCAGGGTCAGCCGCGAGCAAGGCAAACAGACAAACGTCCTACCCACTGCCCTATTGCTCCAGTCCCTCAGAATCCTTTTAGACATGACTGACCTGCATTCTACTAAATCTATCGTATTTGTGACACTAAAAATGATCTGTATCACAGGGAACAAATGATAGGACAGGGCCCAAAGGTGAAGCATGGGCTCTAGTGACCTGCAAATGAATTTAGAATCGCTTTGGGTAAACTGTAGAAATATCTCCTGAAAGCTGGGTGCTTGGGGGCTGGGGGAGGGAGCAGCAGGAGGGGTTGGGGGGGAAGGGGGCGTGGGGGAGAGAGAGCTTTGTTGTCAGCTGCCCCTCACAGCTGGGGCGAATCCACTTTCCTCTGCTCCCCGAGCTGAATGACAGTAGGTTAAAGGAACTGCTGAAGCACAGACAATGAGCAAAGAAAGTGGCAATTCACAGCCTATTAACCTTGGATTTTGGAAGTTGTGTTTCTCCACTGCTGCTCTGGCTTTAAAATCACAGCTTGCAAAAAAAACTTGCCTGGGGGCTCTGCCTGAAAACTAAGGTTTGGGGCTAAGAAGCCAGCAGGAATGGGAAGAATTTCCTGGGGGTCTTGGAAAGTTAGCTCAGCTGGAGAAAGATTTCTTTGTGAGCCAGAGAGGCTGAGTGCAGGCTGGTGACCGATGTATCTGTCATTATGTCATGCCTTCCTCCACAAGTGTTCAGAGGAATGGTCCAATGAGAGTAGTTGGCGTTCAATGGCATTCATGGACTCAGCAATTCTGAAACTTTGCACAGAGAGTCTGTTCTGCGTGCACTTCCTTTGGATATACCGTTCAGAAAGGAGCAAAGAATCTACATTCACAGAGCTTACGGGAGCAGATGGCTTTCGAAACTAGGGGAACCACTCTGGACATTTTGCCTGGAGCAGAGCAGAGGGATTTCCTGGGATACGGGATTGTAGCGCTATCCTTGAAGAAGAATAAGGCCTTGGGTTGGAGTGGGTAGGGTGTTACCTTGCAGCGGCTGACCGGGGTTCGATCCCGGGGATCCCACATGATCCCCTGAGCACTACCAGGAGTAATTCCTGAGCGCAGAGTCAGGACCCTAAAAGCAAAAAAAAAAAAAAAAAAAAAAAAAAGGACTTTTTTCCCCTCTATATGATTCTATTTATTTTTTATTAAGATTTCATTATTGATGCGCTGGAGCGATAGCACAGCGGGTAGGGCATTTGCCCTGCACTCGGCTAATCCGGCGATTTCCAGCATCCCATATGGTTCCCTGAGCACCGCCAGGAGTGATTCCTGAGTGCATGAGCCAGGAGTAACCCCTGTGCAATGCTGGGTGTGACCAAAGGGAAAAAAAAAAAAGACCCATTCTGGAACATATGAGAACTGCTCATGTTATTGATAAGAATTGGGTTGGGGACCACTGAGATAGCTGAGAGGGCTGGGGAGACCATCAATCACTTGCCTTGCACACAGCCAATCCAGGTTGGATCCCTGAGCACAGAGCCAGGAGGAGCCCTAAGTACAGTCAAGAATGGTCCCCCCTCTTGTAATTTTTTTTCACGGTGATTCAATAAAATAAAAACTTTAAAAAAAAAGAGGGGCTGGAGTGATAGCATAGCAGGTAGGGCCTTTGCCTTGCACTCGGCCGACCTGGGTTCGATTCCCAGCATCCCATATGTTCCCCTGAGCACCGCCAGGGGTAATTCCTGAGTGCAGAGCCAGGAGTGACCACAGTGCATCGCCGGGTGTGACCAAAAAGGCAAAAATAAATAAATAAAATAAAATAAAACTTTCTTCTAAAAAAAAAGAATGGTCCCCCCCCTAGACAAACAAACAAAAAAACAAAACAAAAACCAAATAAATTTGCGTCAGGACACAGTCCCTCAGCAGACACTGGGAACCTGCCTGATGGGTTGACCTAGACTGTCTAGAGTTTATGTGGCAACAGCTGAGCGCGTTATGTTAGCAAAATCACATGACGTTTTTCATTTCATCCTCTCCTTGGACATTTCATACGAGAAGTACCGGCTGGAACGCAAAATGGAGATCTTTTAAGTGCCACTTGTCAAACAGTTTCACTTCCTCCGTAATTGCAACTCCTTGGTGGTAGCTGACCTATTTGAAAGAGCACTCCAGATGCAGAGGAATTATTTGTGAACGAAAGGAAAGGATAATGGGCAGAGGGCCAAATTCCATTCATTTAGTTAAGAAGCATTTATCTGCTATGTGATGGACACTTTGCTAGGTAAGAGTCAGCTACTTTGTAAATGAATAGATGAAAAGTGGAAGGAATGTGACTCTGACCATCGGTCTGTGTGCCAGGCTGGGAAAAGTTTGAGAGATCCGCGGACATTCTGACAAGGCTTGAGAAATTGGGGCCTGGGGAATAGTAACCAGAAAATCTAGGCTTCGTCCTCCTGTTTTTCCTGCCTTCTTCATTGAGAGAGAATTTCCTTGGAACTCATTTTGGGACTTAGATTGTTTAGGAGATAATGAACTGACCAGTTACATCCCTATTCTTGTTTTTAAAATAATTGACCCCCTGGGGCCGGAGTGATGGTACAGCGGGTAGGGCGTTTGGCTTGCATGCAGCCCACCAGGGTTCAATTCCCAGCATCCCATATGGTCCCCTGAGTACCGCCAGGAATCATTCCTGAGTGCAGAGCCAGGAGTAACCCCTGAGCATCGCCGGGTATGACCCAAAAAGAAAAAAAAAATTGACCCCAGTGGCCAGGAGATTATATAGCAGGTAAGGTGCTTGCTTTGCAGGCACCCGACCCGGGTTTGATCCCTGGCACCTCAGATGGTCTGCTGAATCCTGCCAGGAATGTTTCCTGAGCACAGAGCCAAGAGTAAGCCCCGAGCACTTCCGGGCATGGCCCAAAATAAAAAATTAAGTCAATAAATAAATAACCACGCGAAGTTAATAGCTTTCTTTTTCCACTTGTGTTTGTCTGGAATCATAAATGCCCCGAGTTCTTGAGACACCATGTAATGTTTGGAAGCCCTTACCTCCCTTATCTTACGTGCCTATGGACACGTCAGAAAGCCGTCATTTTGTAATAACCAAGGCCAGCATAAGCAGCTTTGCTTGCCGGGTCTTGGGCTTCCTGGACTGCCCTAAATTCAGCCCCGCCACCCTTCTCCACTCCCCCCAGTTGCTTTGCTTCCTTGAACCCCTCTGGGCTGGAGTGATTGGAAGATCAGCATGGATCCAGACGACAGCAGGGAACCAGGGAGAGAAAGGGTAGGAACAGCAGCCCTTGAACGGTCTTGGGAGGAGGAGTCACTGAGTGGATAACGAAGGAAAGAGTGAAGGGGAGAAAAGGGGGAAAGGGAGTCATTTGACCTTGGGGATCCTTGGCTTCTGTGTGGCAAGGGCTGAGGGATGGGTGGGCCTGGCACACTGGGAAGGAACTGAGACCTCTTATGAAATCTGCTGTGCGGTTCAAGACTTTAAGCTCTGCAGGCCCAAGACACAGAAGAGTCGGTAGGGTGCTTGTCCTGCACACGCCCAACCCAGGTTCTAACTCCCTATGGTGCCCAGAGCCCCGCCAGGAGTGGTCCCTGCCAATGGTTCCTTCTCAGAGGAAGCCCTGAGCACTACTCGGTAAGAGCCCCCGCCACACCTTCCCCTCAAAAAACAAAAAGCCATTATCCTTTGAAGACACAGAAGTATGTGATATGGAGATCATTCCTGGCCTGGATTGCGTCAGTGAAACCCTCAAACGGCTTTCGCTTAGCACCTGGAGGTTCTTTTTTTTTTTTTTGGGTCACACCCGGCAATGCACAGGGGTTACTCCTGGCTCTGCACTCAGGAGTTACCCCTGGCGGTGCTCAGGGGACCATATGGGATGCTGGGAATCGAACCCGGGTCGGCTGCGTGCAAGGCAAATGCCTTACCCGCTGTGCTATTGCTCCAGCCCCTGGAGGTTCTCTTCTACCTGCAAATATTTTCCCTCTTTTTTTTTTTCTTCCTTTTTGGGGCCACACCTGGCCATGCACAGGGGTTACTCCTGGTTCTGCACTCAGGAGTTACCCCTGGTGGTGCTCAGGGGACCATACAGGATGCTGGGAATCGAACCCGGGATGGCTGCGTGCAAGGCTATGCTGTGCTATTGCTCCAGCCCCAAATATTTTCCCTCTTAAAGCCTTTCTTGGTGTTCATTTCTCAATGGCTAGCTCTCAGAGCTTGGGGTACCTGTTTCAGGAAGGGCAGGGCCTACCTGTTTTTTTCTGCTTGTTCTTTGTTTTTGCTTGGGAGCCATACCTAGCTGTTTTCAGGGCTTATTCCTGGCTCTGAGCTCAGGGATCACTCCTGGTGGTGTTCAGGGAACTCTATGAGGTACCAGGGATCAAACCTAGGTAGGCCACATGCAAAGCAAGCATCTTCCCCACTGTATTAGCTCTCTGGCCCCAGTAACTGTACAAAAAAAAAAAAATTGATAAAAAAAATATATGTAGTGGGCCCTAAATTTGATTCCTCAAATGAATTAACCATCACTGTCACTGTCACTGTCATCCTGTTGCTCATCAATTTGTTCGAGCGGGCACCAGTAACGTCTCTCATTGAGAGACTTATTGTTACTGTTTTTGGCATATCCAATACGCACGGGTAGTTTGCCAGGCTCTGCCATGCGGGCTCCATACTCTCGGTAGCTTGCCAGGTTCTCCGAGAGGGGCGGAGGAATTGAACACGGGTCAGCTGTGTGAAAGCCCAACTGCTGTGCTATCACTCCAGCCCGAATTAACCATATATACAAATATTAAGTTAATTAGTTAACTATAAACATATAATTAATTTGGTGGGCTACCAGGAATCAAACTCAGGGCCCAAACATGCAGACAGATGTTCTACTGCTCAGCTACACCCCTAGCTCTCAACAAGTATGTATGATACATACATAATTTTCTTGGGCAGGACATGCCGGGTAGTGCTTGGGACCTGTTTTGGGCTCAGTTCTCGAGGGTCACTGCAGGTGGTGGTCAGGGGACCATGCAATGCCGGGGCCAGACCCAGGCCTCCTGCATACAAAGAGTGTACTCAGCCCGCTGAGCTTGCTCTCATCATCCCCGCCCCCCAACAAAGAGATTTTTCACAAGCATGTTTTCCCATGAATGCCTGGCAATTGAGAGTGAACCACACATCTGGAGGTGGATAATGCACTGGGTTTCTAAGACAGTGTGACTGCTGCTCTTTAGACAGCTCCGGGTTACTCAGTGGCTGTGTGTCAGAGGAAACGGAGAGAGACTTTTGGAGAGCTGTGGGTGAGTCAGGAGCTCTGGACCCGGCCAGGTCTGGGGGAGCAGAAGTGTCTGAGTGGAAAAGACCCCAGCCTCCCAGCATTCTTCATGTCTATGGAAACCCCAGACCGGGAAAGTTGGGGTGAAGGAGCACGCAGCCCTGGGCTTAGCCGTCTTGGTGTTGAATCTGAGAGATTCCTCAGCATTGGTTTGGTGAAGTCCTGTCCTCCTCACGTCTCTGTTTGGCCAGTGACAGGCGGAGGGCTCTGGGGGCCCCAGGACGCATCTTTTCCCCTCCACCCCCCGCTGAGAACAAATTCTGCTCCAATGCTGAAGCTCCAACTCATGTTTGGTGGGGGGTGGAAAGGATTCTTTGGGGGTTGCTTTGCTGGTTGCGGGAGAGGCTGAAAGAAAATAAATAAATAAATAAATAAATAAATAAATAAATAAATACTGGCTTGGAGAGATAGTGCAGCAGGTGGGATGGTTGCCTTGCATGCAGCTGACCCAGGTTCAGTCCCTGGGAGCTGCCAGGAGTGATGCCTGAGCACAGAGCTAGGAGTAAGCCCTGAGCACTGCTGAGTGTCTCCTCTTCCCAAACAAAAATAAAACAAAACCAAAAGAAAGTTCTGAGATTAATGGAATGTAAAGAGCAGTGGGAATGGGTGCGAGGAGTGGGCAGAGGGGATACCACAGGGAGCTTAGAGTGAATCCGGATTTTCCGAGAGGGGACCAGAGAGCCCCACATCCCTCTTTTCCTGTTGACCATTTCATCCTGACTTCCTTCCTTTTTTTTTTTTTGCCTTTTGGGTTGCATCCGGCGATGCACAGACGTTACTCCTGGCTCTGCACTCAGGAATGACTCCTGGCGGTGCTCAGGGGACCATATGGGATGCTGGGAATCGAACCTGGGTTGGCCGTGTGCAAGGCAAATGCCCTACCCGCTGTGCTATCATTCCAGCCCCTGACTTCCTTCTTTTTTAACAGACCGCTAGTGTCCTGATTAACATAGCTCCTTGCTTTTCCCTCCTTAGAGGGAACTTCTCATTTCTGTGCCTCAGTTTCCTCATTGTGCTCTTCTCTGGGTAGGCTAATCACAGATGAAATGCCTTCCCCCCCAAAAAAAACCCCCCAGAAAAACAGGGAGCAGTATTATCAGTTTTATTACCAATTGTCCCTTCTAGTCTTGGAACTGCGGGTCCTCGTGATGGCTGTGTTGTCCGAGTTTGTGAATCGGGCCCAACTCAGTAACGTAACAAACAATCTAAGCAGAATAGCAGAATCAGAATGGCAGTTCAAAAGTTGGGGACTTTGAGGCTGAAGCGATAGCACAGTGGGTAGGGCGTTTGCCTTGCACGCGGCCGACCCGGGTTCAATTCCCAGCATCCCATATGGTCCCCGGAGCACTGCCAGGAGTCATTCCTGAGTGCATGAGCCAGGAGTAGCCCCTGTGCATTGCCGGGTGTGACCCCAAAAGCAAAAAAAAACCCAAAAAAACTTGGGGGGCTTTCTTTTTTTTTGAGTGGTGAGGAGGTGTTTGGGGCCACACTGGGCACTGCTCAGTGGTTACTCCTGGGGTCTGCACTCAGGAATTACTCTTGGCAGAACTCAGAAAACCACATGGGATATCAGAGGTGGAACCAGGTCGGCTGCATGCAAGGTAAGTGTGCTGTTTCCACCCACCACACTATCTCTCTGTCCCAGCAGCTTAGAATTTTGCAAGAATCCAAAAAGACCCAGCAACTTTCAGTGACTTGCAGACACACTGGCCCGCACACGACTGGGAGATTTTGAAACCTCATTTGATGGTCTCTGGCTCGCACTGTGGCATTTTAGTGAGGCTTGACAAATAAGGCTGTAAAATCGGGAACAGGAAGCTCTGAACGACACGGAGCCGTAATGTCTCCTTGACATCAGTCACTCTGCGGAAGGCTGTTTACTTCTGAGTTTACCTCCTAGTGTGTTTTAAAATACTCTTGCAAATCTCAGTCAGCTTGAAATAGCTGTTCTACCGTCTTTCACTAGAAGTCCCCACCTTCTGAGTACACTGGCTCAGAGTTATTTATAAACCCGATGTCAGTCAGAGATTATTTTTTACATCCCTCCTCCTGTCCCCCTCCCCCTTTATGAAGCAGACCTACATAAAATTAGAAACTTCACTTGACATCAAGTATTCAGTCACTTAGGTAAGAATTATTGTCAGTCAGCAATCATTTATGAAGGACGCATCCATCAGAGCGGGTGAAGCCTGTCCCGGAGACGACCAGCTCCTTCTCAGAAAAAGGCGCCAGGGTCAAATCCGTGGGGCGAACGCTGAGTCTCTGGGATTAGCGAAGTCCTGCGGGAGAGTGCGTCGGCTTCTGTTGTTCAGTTAGCAATTTCCAAATCGATTTCAGGGCTGGGAGAGGAGAGGGCTCCACGGACTCTCGAGGGCTTCGAGTGTGTGGAAGCCCTGGGTTTGCTCCCTCCCGGTACTGCAGTTTCCTGAGCACTGTTGGAAGTGACTTTGAGTTTTTGAGTTCTGCTAGGTATATTTCCCCAAACAAGAACAACCCAAACTGTCCTTCAGAGAGAGAGAGAGAGAGAGAGAGAGAGAGAGAGAGAGAAGAGAAGTGCCTGCCATAGAGAGGCAGGTTAGGGTGGCAGGAAGAAACTGGGGACAGTGGTGGTGAGAAATGTACCCTAGTGATGGACTGGATGTTGGAACATTCTATGACTGAAACCCAATCATGAACAACTTTGTAATGGTGTACCTCACCTCACTAAGATTCAATAACAAAAAAATAAACTAAAGAATTAAAAAATGGTGAAAAAAAAATGTCCTCGCCGAATTTATTTCATTGAAGCACTCTTTTCTTCTTCTACTTCTTCCCTTCAAAAGTGTTATAGGGGCCGGAGCAATAGTATAGCAGGTACGGTGTTTGCCTTGTATGCGGCTGACCCGGGTTCAATTCCTGGCATCCTATATGGTCCCCCTAGCACCGCCAGGAATAATTCCTGTGTACCACCGGAATACACAGCAAAAAAATAAAAAATAAATAAAATAGACTTATTCCTGCTCTGGAGTTAGGAATCATTCCTAGTTGGGCTTCAGGAATCATATGGGGTGCCGGGAATTGAACCCAAGTCAACCTCATGCAAGGCAAGCACCCTGCCTGCTATACTATCTTTCAAGACCCACAACTTTTAATTCATTATGTATTTATTTGGCTTTTGGGCCACACAAGCTTGTGTTTTTTATTTACTTTTATTTGGGGGGCCACTTGCAGGGGTGCTTGGGGGACCATGGTGCTGAGGCTTAAACTCGGGACCCCCCCACATGCAAAGCACATGCTCCAGCCCTGTGAGTTGTCTCCCTGGCCCAGAGCATCCTTCTCTTTCCAGTGCTAACTAGTAAATTTTCATGGAACAAAAGGTCTTTGAATCAATCACATTTTATTTAATTTTTTTTGCTCTTTGAGGTCACATCCAGCAATGCTCAGGGATTTCTCCTGGCTTTGTACTCACACCTGGTGGTGCTCAGGGGATGAAATGGGATAGCAGGGATCAAACCTCAGTCAGCCTCATGCAAGGCAAATGCCCTACCTACTGCACTACCGAGCTGTTCCCATTGGATCACATTTTGGGAACCAGGGAGGGGGTCTGCACTAGGGTATTGGGGTCAAGAGCCACAGCCACAGTTTTGCCCCTTGGCATTGCTAGGAATGGCCCCTAAGCAACACCAGGTGTGAGCCAATCTCCAAAAAAAGTTAGACCCTCTGGGGTTGAAGAGATAGCATCAGGGCTGGTTCGATCTGGCATTGCAGGGTCCCCTGAGCATGGCCAGAAGCGATTCCCTGAATGCAGAGGCAAAAGCGTTCTTGGAGCTTTGTGGGGTGTGGCACGGCTCAAAAATCTGAAACCGAACCAAACCAGGTTACACCCACTAAGTAAGATAATCCTTTTCTTCCTTCTTTTCTTTCTTTTTCTTTTTCTTTTTAAAAAATAATCTATTTCTGGGGCTGGAGCAATAGCACAGAACGTAGGGTATTTGCCTTGCACGTGGCCGACCTGGGTTCGATTCCCAGCATCCCATATAGTCCCTGAGCATCGCCAGGAGTAATTGCTGAGTACATAAGACAGGAGTAACCCTTGGTGCATTGCCGGTGTCACCCAAAAAGCTAAAAATAACTAACTGGGGCTGGAGCGAGAGCACAGCGGGTAGGGCGTTTGTCTTGCACTCGGCCGACCCGGGTTCGATTCCCAGCATCCCATATGGTCCCCTGAGCACCGCCAGGGGTAATTCCTGAGTGCAGAGCCAGGAGTAACCCCTGTGCATCGCCGGGTGTGACCCAAAAAGTAAAAAAAAAAACAAAAAAAAAACTAACTAAATAAATAAATAACTCTATTTCTTTACACTGGAAAAGCGAGATTGATAAAACCTCTGTTCATTCAACTTGTTTTACAGATTAAAATTTATTACTATAACTGGGTTTTAAGCATTGTTAAAAATTATACAAAATGAAAGGTGTCATGAGATATCAGAGAGAAGTGTAAAGGTGATAATAGAGAATTAACTATGGACACATATAAAGAATCTCGCCCAGTAATTCTTAGTCTATGATTGTGTGAGGAAGTCCACTTAGGGGCCAGCCCTGCGGGCAGAAAGAGACCACAGTACAAAGGTCAAAGTAGAATTAGAGCATAGTGGACCCCGAACCATCTTTGGTGATAGTTGAGTTTAACCTTCTCACTTTACAGATGATGAAATCGAGACCCGGAGGGGTGCAATGACTTAAGGTCACTCAGACATGAAATTTTTTATTCCCTCACTGTGTTATTGTTGTTGATGTTGTTGAAATGTCTGGGGGGGGCGGGCACAGAAACCTGGCAGCGGCACTGGCACAGGGTAAGCTGTGGTGCTCGTGACCTTATGCTGTGGCGTCCTTTGAGGCTGTGGTGCTTACACACTCGCTGTGCTGCTCACTGAGGGTTGCTGGCACACGTATGAGCAGGGGAAGGCACATTCTCTTAGATGTGGGATAGAAGGGCTGGAGCAATAGCACAGCAGGCAGGGCGATTGCCTTGCACGCAGCAGACCCGGGTTCGATTCCCAGCATCCCATATGGTCCTCTGAGCACCACCAGGAGTAATTCCTGAGTGCAGAGCCAGGAGTAGCCCCTGTGCATCGCCAGGTGTGACCCAAAAAAAGTAAAAAAAAAAAAAAAAAAAAAAAAAGATGTGGGATAGAAGTTACTGGGTGTCGGGGCTGGAGCCATAGTACAGTGTGTGGGGCATTTGCCTTGCACGTGGCCGACCTGGGTTCAATTCCCCGCATCCCATATGGTCCCCCACGCACCACCAGGAGTTATTCCTGAGTAAAGAGCCAGGAGTAACTCCTGAGCATCACTGGGTGTAACCACCCCCCTCCAAAAAAAAAAAGGTACTGGGTGGTGCTCTCTGGGGGTGTCGCTGTGATGCTCACACATGTGCCCCAAGGGTTGTGCTTCCGGTCATGGTATTTGTACATCTTTCTTCAGTCACGATGCCTGCGGGTTGTCACACCCTTCAGTTGTGCTCACACGCACCTGGCGATGACGTGCCTGCAAAGAGCTTGCTGTGCTGGAAAGTGCTTAGAGCAGAGCTGCCAAGCTCACACCCAAAAGCTGCCTGGATTGTGCTCAGGGCATGTGGGACAGCGGGGATGGAAACACTCATGACCATCTATGGCAGCCCCTGCTTCAAGCTTGCTCTGGACAAATATGTATTTGTTTTGGGGGCCACACCTAACAGCTCAGGGCTTATTTTTGGCTCTGTACTTAGGGATCACTCCTGGCAGGGCTCAGGGGACAATATAGGGGGCCAGGGACTAACCCTGGTGGCCTGCATACCAGGCAAGCACCCTCCTTACTGTACTGTACTATCTCTTGGGCCATTATTTTATTTTGAGTCACACCCGGAGGGACTCAGGGACTTTTCCAGACTTGATGTTTGAAGGTCACATCTGGCGGTGCTCAGGGAACCATGTGGTGCTGGGCACCAGGGCACCAATGCACACCACCTGCACTTCGGTCCATCTCCCAGGGCTGAGAATTAACCTCTGAAATAACTGGGGCTGGTGAGGTAGCTCTGTGGTGCATCTGTTGTGTGCTGGAGGCTGGGGTTCGGTCCCTGGCATCACAGGGTCCCCGAGAGCATTGCTGGAGTGAGCCACAAGCCCACTCCAGTAACTCCAGCACACTGCCAGGTGTGGCCAGGAGAAAAAAAACCCAAAAATCACCCCCAAGCCCCTAAAGACATGTGTATTATTTAACATGCATGTGAATTATAATTCACACAATTGCACTTCAGGCATACAGTGTTCCAACCTCAATCCCTCATATATGTTATAAATATATAAAATATGTATATTACATGTAATTATTATATAAAAATACATATTATATTTAACTCATAATCCCATGCAATTTTCTTCTTTGTTGGTGCCAGGGAGCACAGGCAGCAGGACGCCAGGCTCACCCAGGAGAGCTGTTTGGATTGAGGGTGGGGTAGGGCAGGGCATAAAGGTCATCAGAGATTTGACCTCTGACCACACTCTTGTAAGGTGCAAGGCAGTTGCTCGAAGTCATGTTGCTGTTCTCTGGCGCTATGGAAATTTAAAAAAATATATCTTTTTCCTATGAAATTTTCAAATTAGAAGAGACAAAGTGTACAAAGGACATAATCAGAAGACAATGTGGAACAAAATTTTACTTTGTTTCCCCCCTTGCACAGTTGCAAATTCAGGGCTGGCACACCTGGCGACTGTGCCGGGACCCAAGGACTGCGCTTGAGGCATTGCAGTCAGCTGTGGGGAAGGTGCTGGGGAGTAACTTGCCGCCTCAGGCCTGCAAGGCAGGTGTTCTGTCGTGTCACCACATCACTGAACTCCATAATTCTTTGGGGGGAAGGAGGGTAGAGAGGAGAGGAATAGAGAAGATGAATTCCGAGTTAGCTTTGGAAAAACCATGGATGGTGTTGGTGTTTGAAGTCTGTGGGATAATCATCATTCCCTGCCTAGTGCACACAGGAGTATTAAGGCGCTACCTCGTTTTGGTCTACGTTAAGTTTTTCATTCTTTCCTGCCCTTTCCCATAGGAAGTCCTACACTGCTTAATTCGGCATGATTGCCCACACAGGTTTTTACCTAGTGAGCTCCTGCTTATATTTGTGTTTGATGCTTAGCTCCTCACTCCATCCTCAGCTCCATCCAGTCCTCTTTCTTTCATGAGGGGATAATCGATTCAAATAGAACAGTATAAAAAGGTAAGATTAGGGAATACTTTTATTTTATGGGGCCAGACCAGAATCACACCCAAGGTACCCCTGCATGTAAAGCATGTGCTCTAGTTCTCTGAACCATCTCCTTGGCCATAGGCAGTTTTTTTGTTTGCTTTTTGTTTTTGCTTTTTGGATCACACCCAGCGATGCACAGGGGTTAGTCCTGGCTTTGCACTCAGGAATTACTCCTGGCGGTGCTCAGGGGACCATATGGGATGCTGGGAATTGAACTTGGGTTGGCCACATGCATGGCAAACGCCCTCCCTGCTGTGCTATTACTCCAGTCCCATAGACAGTTTTTTTTTTTCCCCTGAGCTAAACATATCCTAAATCTAAGGACCTTTGACATTCTTTGTGCTTCTCAACCTGTGTCCTGCTCCATACAGCCTTTCCTCTGTCCCTGGAGATGCAAAACCGCATCTCTTGAACAAGCAGCAATGCAGCAGCCCTTTCCTGGTTTACCTGCCCCCAGGGCCTCTCCCCTCCGGTTATCAATGTCATCTCTCTCACAGTCAATCACTTTTTAAAATGTGCTTGGGGGCATGAGAGATAGTACAGCCGGTAAGGCCTTGCACATGGCCGGTTCCACCTCTGGCACCATATACGAATAAACTTCTATTTCTTCACTTTACTGGCTCTGTCCCTCTGTCTGTGTAGGGAAAGTTCTTTAGTTCTACAAGGAGCGATCCCAGAGCACAGAGCCAGGAGTAGCCGTGAGTACTATAGGGTGTGGTCCAAGAATGGCAAACAAACAAAACCAGAAATGCTCATTTGCTATAGTAAAAATCTCTCCAAAGTCTGACCTGGATTCAAGGATCCCCAGCACCCCTAGAGTGTGAGCCCTGAGCACAGCTACTATGACCCCCCCCGCCCGCCCCCCCAAAAAAAAGAAAAGAAAGATAATTCGTTTAAAGCTATTTTTTTTCCCACTTTCTGGGCAAATGTTCTGCCTCATAGGCAGAACCTTTCTGCTCTGGGCTCCCGCCCCCGCCATCCTCACGGGGACCTTGAGTGACTCCCAAGCACTATTAAACAAATCCCGGCCATGGTGTGCTGAGTTTCTTTAGGTCTTGTGATCCTATAATTTTTCCTTACTTTGGTTTTGAAGCCACACTCTCTCAGGGGCCACTCTTTGCTCTGGTGCAAGGGACAGGGGGAAGTGACAAGTGCTGCCCAGGGCTCCCACAGGGAAGGGTGCACCCCAGCCCTTTGAGCCACTTCTCCAGGACGCTCACACTCTTTTTCTTACCATGTTTTTGGGCCAAACATGGCGGTGTTGGTGTGTACTGGGGGTTTACTCTCAGCTCATGCTTATAGGTCACTCCTGGCTGAGACTGGGGGGCCAAGGCTGAGCTGTGGGTTGAACCGGGGAGGGGGGGTTCCTGCAAGCAAAGCAGGCACATCCTATGAGCCATCTCTCTGCTTTACACTCAAGAGCTGTTCAAACTGCAGAACTGCAGAAGAGCTTCAAACTGCAGAACATCCTCCACATCCTTCAAAATTCCCTAATTCTCTCCCCTGCCCCCACACCCACTCGCTGTTCCTTTGAGCACCATTTTCTTTTTTTCTGCTTTTTGGGTCACACCTGGCAATACACAGGGGTTACTCCTGGCTCTGCACTCAGGAATTACCCCTGGCGGTGCTCAGGGGACCCTATGGGATGATGGGAATCGAACCCGGGTCGACCGTGTGCAAAGCAAACGCCCTACCCGCTGTGCTATCGCTCCAGCCCTGAGCACCATTTTCATATTCCTAATGAAACATATGTTTTTGGAGAGAGATAACCAACTGTAAAGTCGGCTTTTACTCCTGCGTGGTGCGTTTCTTCCACGACTCTGGGGCTCTCTTTCTGTTTCCTCAGGGAGGAGGGCGGAGGGCACTGCAGACTCACGTCCCAGAGAGGTTGTGTGTGGGCTAAGTGAGCCCCCCCCCCCCCCCCATCATAGATCTGGAGAAGTGCTGTAATGAGTGAAGTTCATTAGGAGAAAGAGCGAATCAGACTGAGAGGAAGTGAATGAAGAAGAGGAGGAAGAAGAAAGGCCAGGCAGACATGGCCTTGCCTGGCGGGCAGGGAGTTGATCCCGCAGGACAGCTTCGTCCACACCAGGAGACGCTTCCAGATCCTGACTGTGGATTTTTTCTGTTTCAGGTCAGCAACACTAAGGCTATCAAAACGGTGCCTTTCCTACCCCAGCCAAGTGCTACAGGGCCAGGGGGGGGGGGGGCAGGGGGGGCTGGAGTGATAGCGGGCAGGGCGTTTGCCTTGCGTCTTGCCAACCAGGCTCTTATCCCTGACACCTCACGTGGTCCCCGGCGCCCCGCCAGAAGCGATCCCTGAGTGCAGTCAGGGGAACGCTCTGAGCATCCAGGCTACAGCCCACAGAGCCGGGTTCGAGAGTCCAGACTGTGGGCTCGCGAAGGGCATCCCAAAGAAACCCACCTCCGTTTGCTAATATTTCGCCTGGGGAATGCGATCTGACAGGAAATCTCCCGCCAGCTGCTTAGGGCTGAGTGGGAAAGGAGGATGCTCTGACACACAAGTCAGAGTGAAAAAAGCGGGTTTGAAAAACCCTTCCTGTAACCTGACCCTAAAAATCACTCGGGTTCGGGACTGCGCTACCTGGCCCTTCCCAGCAAACACACTCTGAGACACAAAGACGCAGACGGTCACAGATTTTCCGGATTGTGCCCAACAAGCACCTCACGGGCCGAACCCGCTAAGGGGGCACTTAGGAGCGACCCCGCCCCCAGCACTGTTGATTGCTGGCTCCCAAACCACCACCAACAAAAAAATTCCGTTTATTTGTTTCCACTCTGGGGCCTCACCAGGCGGTGCTCAGAGCTTACTCTTGGCGGGGCTTGGTGGTGGCGGCGGGGGGAACTACGTGGTACCAGAGGTGGAACCTGTGTGGTACCAGGGGTGGACACGTGGTGTGTAAGGCATGTGTCTGCCCGCTGGACCCACTCTGCAGCCCAAAGACATGATTTTATTATTATTATTATTTTTAAAAGCCCAATTTCAGAAAGCCCCCCCGCGCCCCCCAGCTCTCCCTCCTACGGAGTCGGGGTCTCCAGGCTGACCCTACACCGCGAGGGTCTCCCGAGGCCCCCACCCCCCGGCCCCGCGGCTCTGCAGGTCTGCTGTCCCGCGGGCTCTCGGCCACTTCCCGGGACGTCGCACTCGGGCTCGCGGCACGGGCGACCCCGAAGGTTCTGCAGCGAGCGCTCGGCTGAGGGGAAAGCGCAGGGGCCCGCGGGAGCCCCTCGTCCGCTTAGCCCCGGACCCGGAGGGCGGCCTGGAGGAGGAGGAGGAGGGAAACGGCTCAAGTCTCCGCGACGCACAGGGAACCCAGCGCGGCGGCGGCGGCGGCGAGGGGGCAACCGTCAGTCCACGCCGTGGCGGGGACGCGCCGGGCCGCCGACCCCCTTTCCTCAGCACCCCCGCCGCCCGCCCCGGCAGGTAGGCGGCTCCCCTCGCCCTCCCGCCTCGCCGCCTCAGGGGGCCGCGCCCGCGGGACCCGCGCGCCTGTGGAGCCGCCCGCGGCGCGCTCAGGTGCCGGGACACGCGTGCCGGGGCGAAGCTCGCTCGCGCGCGGGAGCCGTTTCTCTTTTGTACCGCGAGCCGCGCCGTGAGGGGAGGGCGCCGGCGGGGTGGGGTGGGGGGGGTTGGAACCTGCCGCCGCGGCGCGTGCGACAGCGCTGACCCCGGCCTGCCCGGAGCCCCCCGGCCGCCCCCCGAGCGCGGCCACACGCCGCGAGCCCCGGCGCGAGGCGGTGTCCTGAGGTGACACCGGCGCCGCCGCGCAACTAGTTCGCGCCGCGGAGCCCCCCCTCTACCCCCTCGGGCGCGTGGCCCGGTCTCCCTTCCGGACGGGCCCCCTCCCCTCCTCCCCGCCACCCCGCGCCCCTCCCTCCCTCCCCCCCACGCCCCCGTCGCTCGGGCGGCCCGGCCGGGAGCGCGCCCGCCCGCCCGCGCGCGCGCCCGCGGTTCCTCGATTCCACAGGCGGTTCGCGCCGCGGGTGGGGGCGGGGCGCGCCGGAATCGGGGGCGGGGGGCGTGCGGGCGGCCGCCCCCCGGGAGCGGGGGGCCGGGGGGCGGGCCGGCCGGCGTGGGGAGTTCCTCGCTCGCGGACCACACGCTCCGCGGGCCAATCCCGAGCCAGCCTCGAGCAGTGTCGCACGCGGGACACGTCCGAGCGTTTGTTGGCAGGGGCCGGCGAGGGGGAGGGGCGGGGCGGAGGGAGGGGACTTGAGTGACAGGCGAGCGGGGCAGGCTGGGAGTTGTAGTTCCCCGCGCCCGTGGCCATAGCCATTTTGTAGTCGGGGGACTACAACTTCCAGAAGATCAAGGGGACCCATTCTAAGGTGCCCCGGGAATAGGCGGCTCAGCCCCGGGGCCGGGCGTCCTGGGCCACTCGGACCCAGCGGCCCCGGCTGCAGGTGAGACGCGAGGGCACGGGGCGGGGGGGGAGGGGAGCGCGAGCCCGTGCGCGGCGGCCCGGGGGGCTGGAGCGGCGAGCTCGGGAAAGGGGGTGAGGTGGAGCGACGGAGCGTGCCATGCATGGAGCTAGGGAGCCTCTCTCAATTCCACGCCCGGGCTTGGCGTGGGAGCCATGCCGGAGGGCTGGCTCGGGGAGGGGGCGTGGAGGCTCCGGGGGCGTCTGGTCGGCGGGGCGGCGGGGGTCCTCCGGACCGGGCCGCGGGTGGCCGGCGCCGGGGGCGGCGGGCGCCGGGTGGCGGGGCTGTGGGAGTGTGCGGCTGGCGCCCGGCGGGGAATTGGCCGAGGAGCCCTAACTTGTATAAAAGCAGAGTCCATTTAAAGTTGGGCTGGCTAGCCGCTCTCTCATTGGCTGCGGCGCTTGGAAAAAAGACTCGGCGAGCCCTCGCTGTGGTGCTGCCGCCGCCGCCGCCGCCGCCGCTGGAGTTGACTCTTCTGCTCGCACTGCTGCAGCAGCACAAACGTGACTTCCAACAATTTTTTTTTCTTTAATTTATCTTTCCCTTTTCTTTTCCAAGATGTAACTACAGATCAGACACTAAGGACCTTCACGTTTCGCTGATGTAGTTTTTTTGGAGGAAAAAGGGGGGGAGTGAAGGGCGTCGGTTTTTTTTTTTCTTTCTTTTTTTTTTTGTGTGTGTGTGTTTCGGGGGAAATTTTCCATTATGAGTGTTTTACTAAAGTGAATTTTTTTTTGTTGTTTGCTTCGTTCGTCTTTGGCTCCTTTTTTTTTTTTTTCCTTCCCAATTTCGGATTTATTTCAAGGCGAATCGGGCTTTGGGGAAGAGGAAGAAAAGTCGGATTACAAGATCTACCACCACCAACAACAATAAAAACCACCAGGATATTTTTTTGCAAATTTCTGACGGCTTTAAATTCATGAAGCAATTGTCCTCTTTTGCAACCAGCATTTGGATCTCAGAATGAGCAAGGAAAGACCCAAGAGGAATATCATTCAGAAGAAATACGTAAGTGCTCCTAACAACACATCCTTTGACTTGCAGTTTTAAGCAATGGCTGTGAATGTCAAGTTTATAGATAATTCTGCAGCTGAAGGGTTTTTAAAACACATCGTCCGATGAGGCTGTTCTCTTTCTTTCCTGAAAGAGGGCTTTTCAGGCAAAGTCGTGTCTGCCTAGTTTGGGTGAAAAAACAGATCGGTGTAGAGATACCTCAAGTGAATAAATTGACCTCGAATGACACAACCATAATCTAGTTTTAGATGAAAGGCAAGGGATTTCGGTGTGGAGATCGAGGGGTGGGGGGTTGGGGCTGCGGGAATTTAACCAAACTGCCGTCTCCGGCGGATTTGGCCCCATATTGCACTTTGCATGCAAATAAGCCTGTTTTTTATTAATGTTATTTAGGAAATCGTGTAACGCGTGAGTGTTGGAAGCCCCTTAAGTTGCGATCGAGGTCCGGTTATGGCGATCCTGTTCCTTGCAACTGGCACATCAAATTTAATGTATGTGGTCGTTTGGGCTTATCTGGTTCGCAACATTAAACCAGTTGGGAATCGTGTTACAGCGAATGCATTTGTTGGGATTGACTTTAATAATGGGGCTGGTTTTATTTAAAAATTCATGGTTTTCCAGTTGTAGAGAAAAGGCACCCAGCATAGGTGATGTTTTGGAGTAGGTATGTGAATGCATTTGTGACTACAGATCATTTCCCCCTGTTCACTGGGCTTCTGCAGTTGGGTGCTTATTCAGAGGTTTAAATGGTCTGGAATAGTTAAATTTGTTTTGTGCATAGTGCAGCTACGTTTTGATTGGCATGGGGAGTGTTTTTGTTTTGTGTGTTGGCTTTCCCCCCCCCCCTTAAGTTTGAGGGGGAGAGACCGGAGAGGGGGACCGAGGGATTAACCAAATATGCACTCGAGTGATCGGTGATTAGCAGCATGTTTTAAATCAAAGAGCCCGTTTTCTTTTTCTTAAAAATAAAAAGGGGGGGGGGAGGCAGGCGAACATACATTGGGAATTATGCAACGTTCAAAGAAAGTTTTATTTAACTCGTGTCGACAAATCGGCGTTAATATTTTCCCCTTTGGAGCAGTATGATGTGTGTAATGGGAGATGACCTTCCGAGACCCGGTTTTGTAAAAAAAAAAAAAAAAATGATGTATTTAATGGAAAAGCTGAATGCCTCCGCCACAGGACCACGACGATCTTAATCTTAAAGACACGTAAACTTTAACCAGAAAAAAAAAAAGAAAGAAAGAAACGCAGGGTTCACATCATCAATCCCAACTTCACCCAAGCTGCTCCCTAAAGAATTTAAGAATTAAAAGACATCCGCATTGCAGAGGGCTGGCGAGGATGCGAAGGACTCGCTCAAACTCGGGCTGGAGGCTCGGCGGGGCGACGGGCTTGCCTGGGAGCGTGCACCGCCCGCCCGGGCCGCGGCCGCTTTCGGGGGGCGGGGGCGGGGGCGTGGGTGGGGAGCCGCCACCCAGCAGATGCGGCACAACTTGGCGGGGGCGCCGCTGCCCCGGGTCCCCGCCGCCGCCGCCGCGCTCCGGGCACCCGCTCGGGGCGCCTCGCTAAGTTGGAGAGCCCCGCGGGGCGGGGATCGGGCCCCCCCCCTTCTCTTCCCCCCGCTCCCTCCCGCGCTGCCGGGTGGTCAGCGGCCGGTGCCGAGCCCCGCGGAGCTGGCGGCAGCCGGCGGGCACGAGTGGGGGCCGCGCGGGGCTCGGCGGAACCGCCGGGGCGAGGGCGGGCGCGGGGAGGGCGCGCGGGGGTCGCGGCGGGCGGGCGGGCCGGGCTGAGCGGCCGCGGGCGGCCTGTAGGGGGCGCGCCCCGCGCTGCGGGCTGCGGGCTGCGGGCGCCGCCGGCCGGCCCGGTCGCGGGAGGGAGGGCGGGGCGCGGCGCGGGGGCGGCGGCGGGGCGCGGCGCGGCGGGGAGGGGGCGGCGGCGGCGGCGGCGGCGGCGGAGGGCGCCCCCCGCCCGGCGCGCGCGCGCGGCCCAGCCCGGCCATGGCGGCGGCGGCGGCAGCGGCGGCGGGAGCGGCGCGAGCGGCGCGGCCCGGCCCGGCCCGCCCCGCGGCTCCCCGCGCCCCAGCCCGCCGCCCGGCGCCGGGAGCAACAGGTCAGCGCGCCCCCCGGGGCTCCGCCGCCCACCCCCCGCCGCGCGGCTCCCGGGGGCCCGGCCGCGCCGCGCTCTGTTGTCATTGTGACGTCACAAAGGGCCGGGCCCGGGTGCCAGCTGGGGGCCCCCGCTTCCGTGACGTCAGAAGTCGGGCGGGAGGTTCCAGCGCGCCCGGGTGCGGGGGCCGCGGGGCTTGGGCCCCCGCGCGTGCGGCCTCCAGGTGAGCGCGCGCGGGGGGCACCGCCCCGGCCCAGGGGCCCGCCTCCTGCCTGCAAGGACGCCTCCTCCGCCCGGGGCTGCAGGGGGGGCGTAGTCGCGGCCGTGGGTGTGCCCGGACTTGGGGTGTGTGTGTGTGGGAGAAGCCGGGAAACTCGCGCGAGCGTAGACTTGGGGGCTTTTTGCGGGAGGGTCACCTTGTGGCGTGGGCCCCTTGCAGTGCCGGGCAGTCGGGGTTGGGATGCTTTTTCCCAGGGGGATGCTCTGCTGCAAGCAGCTGCTGCTCCCCCTGGAAGCCTCGCGCTCCCACGGGGTCCCAGAGGGGCGGTGGGGTGGCACCCCTTCTCTCCTTCCCCCTTTAGTCTGCTGGGTCTCCAGGCAAGGGGGTTCCCCTGGCCTTCTCCCGAGTCATCAGGATTTGTGCTTGGAAGAGCTTCGGCCTCTTAAGTCCCAGAGGGGCTCCAAGTGGAGGCTGGCAAATTCGAGCATTTCATTTTCTGTAAAATGGGGAAAGTGAATTCCTGCTTCGGCCGCTTCATGACCTCCGAGAAGAGTCTGTGCGTTGAAGACGTGAAGCTGCTGCTGCTGTGTGTGTGTGCGTGCGCGTGCGCGTGCGTGTGTGTTTGTGTTGCAAGTTCTGGTTATTACTGGAGTTGGTGGAAAGCACCACATTACCTGCAATTGGTCTCAAAAGTCTTAGCTGCCTGCCGCGGTGCCATTTAGTTTATTGCCTTAGAGAAGCCGCGTTTGGAGGTGGGATTGTAGATGGCAGGCTTTGGGAGAAATGATCGTTGTATTTCATATTAAATGACATCCTTGAGAAACTCATAAATTGCAGCGTAATCCCGTCTTAATTGTGCTGGGCATGACTCCCACTTCAGTACCTTGAATAACTGAAAACACTTGCCTTTCAAAGCCCCGGTCCGCCTGGACAATACAACAGTGGCATGTTTGGCTCTGTGGGTATTCCTGTCCTTTCCATCTCTCCTCCGCTTGCCGGTTCCCTGGGACAGTAACAGATTGGACCCAGGCTTCTAAACTGCGTGCTCTTCTGTGCGTGCCTGAAGCAGGTATGGAATAATCGTGGCGGCCGCATGAAGATGATTCATGCCGTTATTACCAAATCTAACACAATTACCAGTTAGATTTCTGGGACAGCTCAGGCCGAATTTGTACCACTAGGTTGTAAGTTTTAAGTATCTAATTTTCTGATGTAAAAGTGCGGTGTGATTAAAACCGGGAGAAAATGGTTCCGAGATTCAAAAGCAGGATTTATTACAATTACGTAAACTTGCAAAGGAAAATATAGCAGGACACCGAAATACGAGGTAGGCTTTCTGAGCTTCGGATACAGTTGCCATATCCGACAGTCAGTCAGGCTGTTTCACATTATTTAATTGCTATGTTTTCTCTTTCCTGGGCTGCTCACATTCTTACTGTGCTGGTTTTGCCGTGGAAACCCTCTCTCGGCTCTGTAAGTCTTGGGCAAACGCAGTTCAGTATCTGTGAAGAGACTTTGTAAGGAATTACTGCCAAAGCAGAGTTCAAAGTTGTGCCTCTCAAGTTTAAGAGAAAAATTAGAGGCAAAAGGGAATCCAACTTGAGTTCTTGCTATTACTGAATGTACAGTAGTCTGACCTTGTGTTTCTTGTTTAGGCCACTGGCCTAAACAAGAATTAAAGTAGCTAACTATAATTATTTGGTGTAATGAATGGCTTTTTTTTTTTCTCATAGGTAAAACCAGTTACTATGCTGGGCTAAAGGCTGGCTATTGACTCATTTCCTGGTGCCTTGGAAGTAATACCGGTGTTAATATATATCCTGCTCCAAATGATATTTAAACCTGACTCATTTGAAAGAATCTTTTGGAGTATATTTAACTGGCTTCTGTTACAGTTTAAAAAAAGTACATCCTTAGCATGTGGGAGTCCTGGGTTCAGTCCCCCGCACGGCTTGGTTTCAGGGATCACCCCTGGGTACCAGACTGGGAGTAGCCCCTGCCAGGAAAAAAATAACCCCCACAACAAAATAAAATCTGTTTTCTTCTTTTCCTTCTCCCCCCCCCCTTTTTTTTTTGCTTTTTTGGTCACACCCGGCATTGCATGGGAGTTACTCCTGGCTCTGTACTCACGAATTACTCCTGATGGTGCTTGGGGAACCATATGGGAATCTGGGAATTGAACCTGTGTCGGCCACATGCAAGGCAAACGCCCTACCCGCTGTGCTATCGCTCCAGTCCCTCCTTTTCCTCCTCTTAAAGAAGTCAGAAAGCTTAAAACACTTGGTAAGGCTCACAGATGGTACTGGGGCAAAAAGCCTTGCAAAGTTGAGGCCCAGAGTTTGATCCTTGGTGCCGCATAGGCTGCACATAGACCCCACAACATGTGCACTAGCAACACAGTTAACGCGTGTGGGTCCCGCAGCCAGGTGTGCGCCCCTAAGTGTTATGGCTGGCTTTTGCACTCACCGTGTTCACCGCCCCTGGTGGCTGTAACAGCAAAGCAAAGGGAAGGGAGAAAGTTTAGCTGTCTTAGGTCTTTTTGGTCCCATAAACCTAGTTTCAAGGGTTCATGTCTTCTCGCCCTTTGCAGTCACAGTTCACCTAAGCACCTCCTGCCCTTGCCACTGCCTTGCCCGTTGGCTGCGGCTCACCCTGGCTGGGGTAGCCCAGGACCAAGTTCCTGGCCTGTGGGCAGCCCTGCGTGTGTGCCTCTGTCCCTTTTGGCTCCCGCTCGAGGCAGGCTTGCCAAGTATCAGTTTGTTTGTCTCCAAATCAGGTTATTCCAGTTAGACTTCTTATTGCAATTACAGTTAAATATTATGTAAACCTTTGGACAGAGTGTGAAATGAGAGTTGGTTTCTTTGAAAACTTTAAGTTCAGTGTTTTAGGAATGCTTCATAAAAGCAAGTGACCGAAAAGGCTGATCCGGGCCCAACATCAAGAAGAAGTGGGGGAAATCTGCAAGGAATGGAAACACATTGCAAGTGAATTTTTTTTTTTTTTTAATTCCCAGAGCCAGACTTTGGTTACATCTATATTCAGTTCTCAGCAAGGAGACCAAAAACATAAAAAACATAAAGTGGAGCATTGGAATCCTTAAAAAAAAAAAAAAATCAGTGACTAAAAGTAATATGTATTTCTGTTAAGATAAATGTCTATGCATGGTTATTTTTAAGTTTTCCTGCCTAATAAACTTTTCGCCAGCTAGTTTCTGGTCTTCGTACAGAGTCTTGGACCCCAAATATTAAACTAGATCCCCATCAAGTTCAGTGCTAGGTGGTGGAGTGGCTCCGTGTATTATTACTTTTAGAGTTAAGAAATAAATGTGTCGTTCACATTAGAGCAGGCGGGTTAGTGACCTGGCACCTAATTCATACAGAGTCCCGCCGTTTGTATCTCGGCATCCAGCAACTTGGCTGATTTTTGTCTTAATTGCAATAACCTCTCAGTCTGGTCCAGTTTCCAAGCCTTCGGTCGGCCTGATGATGGAACTGGGCACTGTGGACTCTGTCTCTTGGTTGAATCAGTTCTCTTTCAGCTTCGTTCTAGTTCTCAGGTCACTACGTTCCGGATTTCTCTAGGTCAGCACCCCACATTGCCCCCTGAGCCTCGGGGTGCTTTCCTGCACCCCAGCATTGCTGTTCCTGGTTTGTTTTGTCCAGTCGCCTTACCGGGCCCGCCTCCGTCTACTGAGTCCATCTTTCGGTAGCGAGGCCATGCCCTTGCTGCATGCTTTGCTTTTTTTTGAAGACAGTTTGAGCTAGTGAGACTTTTTTTTTCATCTCCTGTTCAGGTTGGACACTTTCTCAGGCCGGGAGCCGGCCCTGCAGTCTTGTGGTAGCTCACACTTGGTGTAGTTTTTTTTTTTTTGGACCTGGGAACCAAATCCGGGTCCTTATTAATATCATCCATGAGCTCCCCACCCCAGAGCCACAATCCCAGCCCTGCTCTCCTTTTCTTCTAGGTTTCTTTTTTTTTTCTTCCTCTTTTCTTTCTTTCCACGCCTGGCAGACTCAGGACAAAGTTGGTATAGAACTGACCTGGCGGGAAGTGGCAGTGCCACCTAGGTCATGCATCCTACCTGCTCTGAGGACTTCCTGTGCCCGTCACGGCATGCGGGTGGCTGGGGCCTGTCCCAGGGGACTGGGCAGGGTTGCAGGGTTACACCGAGAGCAGCTAGCCTTGCCCCCACACTCTAGGCTGCTTTTTTTTTTTTTCCCCCGATTTTTGGGTCACACCTGGCGATGCACAGGGATTACTCCTGGCCCTGCACTCAGGAATTAACCCCCGGCGGTGCTCAGGGGACCCTATAGGATACTGGGAATCGAACCCGGGTCGGCCGCGTGCAAGGCAAACCCCCTACCCACTGTGCTATTGCTCTAGCCTAGGTTGCTTTTTTAAAAAACATTTTGGTTGGGAGGCACACCTGGGCTGTGCTCAGGGTTTATTTTTGGCTGTCACTCGTGGCGGTGCTGGGGGACCCTATGGGGATGCCAGGGAATCAACCCAGTATTTAAGGCAAATGCCCTATCCTCAGCACTGTCCCACCCGAAGTACCGTTGCTCCAGGCTGCCCCCCCAGGCCCCGTCTGTGTGTCCTCTCCCCTGCTTCTCATCCTTCCCGCCAGCCTGCCTTCTGTTGCTCCTCCGGTAGCCTTTCCCATAAGCGCAGAGATTGGCTCTCAGCAGCGTCTCTACCCATGCCGGTTCCTGCCCCCGCCCTGCCCCCCCACGCCCCCCAAGTAAAAGCCTTGTAAGAGATGCTGTGGCCAATTCAGAAATAACCGGCCTCAGCCGCCGTTTGCGTCGTGAGCGAGGCTGGAGCTTTGTGCGGGAGAGCAAACCCTTTAGTCCCCGGGCTGTGACGGGAGGTGCGAGCTGGGCCTCGGCCCGAGGAGGAGGTTGGGAAGTTGAGGCAGCCGGCTTGGCGTTGGCTGCTGCGCTGCCCTGCGTGTTTGTTTGTTGTTTTCCCAAGCACCAGTTGGTGGAGCTGCCCCCTTATGCCCGGCCGGCCGCTTCCTTGAGTCCCGGTTGGAGGAGGAGCGGACACCCCCGGGGGCTGCGTGGGGCGCTTGTCTTGGTCCACGTCCCCACCCTGCCCTCTGCTCGGGCCCAGGGGTCAGCCGGGGCCGCCTTGGGCTCTCCGCTTCCCGGGATCCCGGCTGCTTGCCCGGGGCCGTGGCGGACGGGCTCTGTTCCTGCCTTCCTGCTCCTGCGGTCGCCCCCTGGCTCGCCCGGTAAACACAGGGCGCCCAGGTATGTTAATGAGGCAGGATGAGTAATCGGAACAGCAGACATAATTGCATCTCCGTGGGATGCAGGAGGGGGCCCGAGAGGGGAACCCCACTGGTCGCGCTCTTGAGCGCTGTCCTGGAGAGCTGCCGCCGCCGCCCGAGAGGCCTCAATTAGGCGGCAGCTTCTCGTGTTGTGGGTCTGTCAAGCTCTGCCGCGCAGGAGGAGGAAGGCCAGAGAGCTGAGTGCCTCGCAGCCTCCGGCGTGGCCAGGAATCCTCGAAGACCTCGGCCCGGCCACACTCCTGCCCCTCCAGGTTCCTGCTCCGGCAGCAGAGCGCCTCCCTGCGCCCCGGGCCCGTGGTTCTGGCCCTGGATGGTGCTGGTGGAGGGATGGGAGTGAGGGCTGGTCGCTCATGGGGTCTGTTGTCCATCTGGAGAGCTGTGGGTTCCCCGGGCCAGCCACCGCCACCCAGGGGGCTGCCGGGCTCACCCACGAGTCGCCCGTTGGTGGCCTCTGTATCACTCCCGTCTCATTCTTTGGCCTACCTGCAGTTTTGGCGGGCCCTGAGCCTCAGTGCTCGAGCCAGCTCCTGGTTCTCATTTCTGCCAGCTGAGAAAGCGGTGGGCACCTGCCGGGGCAGAAACAGGTGCCGGGAGGAAAGGAGGGATTAGGACCAAGCACAGTCGAGTCTGTCTCTTGGTTTCATAATGTTTTTGTAGCACTGTCGTCTCGTTGTTCATCGATTTGCTCGAGTGGGCACCAGTAACGTCTCCAACGTCTCCTTTGTGAGACTTGTTACTGTTTTTGGCATATCGAATATGTAATAATGTTTTTAATGTTTCATAATGTTTTCAAATCTATTTCCTGCCCTTATTCCTTCCCGGAGTGTGCAGAGAGGGAGCTTAAGGAAGACAATCCGGAAAGGGGCTGTATTAACGAGCTTTGAACTGTGTGTGTGTGTGTGTGTGTGTGTGTGTGTGTGTGTGTCTTTACTAGTTAGGAGGACTTGAGTCAGGAATATACATACCGGGGCGTGGCTAGGCTTGTTCAGAATTCATGGGTGGGCGTCTCTGTGGTGAACTGACTGGGTTGGAGAGAGGAGTTCAGGTCGGGCCCTGCCTTGGAAACTGGCTGTGTGACCCAAGTTCAGCCACTTAACCTCGCTGGGCTGCTTCGTCATCTGGAAAACCTGCTCCACGCACCTCACAGGTTTGCGGTTGGGAGAGCCCTGGCAGTTTTTTTTTGATGTGAAAGCACTTTGCAAAGTGCACACTATTGCACAAACGCGCCAGGTATTATCACACAGTTGGAAATAACCAACCTGGAGAATGAGGCCTGCTGGCTGCCTTCCTTTGCTGACTCAGAGCTCAGTGGATTCTATACTTTGCCACTTAACAAGCCAAATAAATGGATTGCAAAAGGTATCCGAAAGTCCTTTTCGGGCGGCAGGTAGAACGAAGCTTGAAAGATTCAGCGGGGATGTTGTCGAAACTCGACTGTATTTTCCAATAAACACTTGACTTCAGAAACGCTGTCTGGGTGGTGAATGAGAAGGCGGGGCAGGAGAGGATTAGAATGGTACCAAGTCTGTGTCCAAAGATGTCTCACCAGAGGTGATCAGAGTGGATCGTGGATCGGTGCTTCAAGGAGAGGATTTGACCGTGAGCCTTGAGGTGACTTCCTGTTGCTTTCAGAATAAAGTCTATGCCCCGGACCCAGTGTGGCAACCCTCGCCCTCTGCCCGGCCCTGACCGATCGCCTCTACAGCCAGTCCCCTGAGCGTGGCGCTGTCAGTGTTGGCACATTCCTCAGCCCGCCAGCCCGCCCTGCCTCCCTGCGGGCGTATCAGCAGGGCTCCTTTCTTTCTGGGCTTTTGCACCCCTCCAGAGAACTACGGGGGTTCTTGGTTTTTGGGTCACAGCCGGAGGAGCTCAGGGCTCACTCCTGGTGGTGCTTGGGGACTGGATGGCGTGCCAGGGATAGAGCCCGGGTTGGCGGTGCCCAAGCACGCACCTCACCTCCTCTCCCGTTCGTCTGATCCTCAGAGTTCTTTATCTGGGGGAATTTCAGGAGTCGTCATGCTGGGAGTCCTCTTTGTTGAGGAGAAGCTTTCGGACTGTGCTCACTGCCAGCAGTGGGAAGGTTGGCACGGATCTGGTGGAAGAAGATGAACTGAATCACGTGGATTCTGTAGTGGAGAACACCCCAGGGGGCGAGCTCTCGGCCTGCTCGGTGGCCCAGAGGACAGGCCTTTTCGAAACGCTGCTTCTTTCTGGGTGGATTCCACATGGGTTCCCCCTGCCTAGTTAGGCCATCCGTCCCCATTGCGAAAATGTCTTTTCTGCTTTACGAGAGATTCCAGCGAGATGGCTGCAGAAAAATAAAAATGAATGTAATTGCATGCTAGTCATTCCTTCGTGTGTAGAAAGAGCTTTGTACTGGCGGGCCCATACTTCCGCATACTGTTTGGTTCCCTGTGTTTTGCGTTGCTGTCCTCTCTCTGGTCAAAATAGATCAAAATAGTTAACAGCAGTTAATAGTAGTATCAGTGTTAGTTGCTTTTTGGGCCACACCCCGCAGTGCTCAGTGCTCAGTGCTCAGAGTTGACACCTGACTACACTGGGCTCCTTTGTGGGGGGGTGACTGAATGGGTTGCCAGGGACCGAACCCAGTTCCCCGGGTGTGTGTAAGGCACGTGCCCAACCCTCGATACTCTCTCTCCAGCCTCTCCATTATTTTTTTTAACAGCCACAACACTCTTGATTGAAGGTCACAGTTTACTTGACCCATCCGCTCGCCGTGCCTGTTGGGGGCCGTGTCCTAAACCCACTTGCTCCTGCTTTCGCACTTACCTCCCGTCCCTTACAGTGGAATTACCGCCTCACAAGGGGCCGCCTGACGTCCCGATCCCTCTTCCTGTAGAGCTGTCTCCGAGTGAGGCCCTGCTAATTTATGGCCCCCCAGACAGTGCGCGTGAGGCCAGCGGGTTTGTTTGTTTGTTGGCTTTTAAAAACCAATTCAGGCCTTGTAACGAGTAGTAAAGATGTCAGTTGAGTTTTATTTAAGTTTCTATTTTCTTTCCTTGTCCTCTCTCAGGGCATTAGAGCTAAATGAGATAAGATATGGAAAAGCAGTTCCTAAGCGCACATTGCTCGGAGGACCGGATGGGTTGTGATTAGTCCGCATGGCTGTAGCGGTGAAGGGAAGGGTGTATCACCTGGCAGGTTAATGTTTCCTGTTTGTGAACAGCTTGTTCTGAGCCCATGGCCTGTGGCCTCCCTGAAGGTAGCCCTTGTGGCCCGTCTTTAGAAGGTGGGATTTGTGTGGGTTGAGTCTCTTGGCGTTGCCCAACTGAACATAGTGGCTGTATTCTGAGTGCTGGCCATGTTTCTGCACTGGTGTCAGAATCGGGATGTTTTCCTTGTCCTCAGAGAATTTATGGTTCGTTGATAGCAGGGGTGAAAATGAAAAAGTGATGGTTGGTGATCCTGGATCCATTGCAGCCCCTTTGTTTTGTGCCCACCCGCCTGCCTTCCTTCCTTCCTTCCTTCCTTCCTTCCTTCCTTCCTCCCTCCCTTCCTCCCTTCCTCCCTTCCTTCCATTTATTTATTTTTGCCACATCCAGTGGTGGCTCAGGTCTAACTCCTGGCTCTGCACTCAGCAGTTACTCCTGGGGGTGCTAGAAGGACCATATGGGATGCCAGGAATTGAAGCTGGGGCTTCCGCAGGCAAGGCGAGCGCCCTCCCCGTTGTAGTATCTCCCTGGCCCCCCTGTCACCGCTCTTAAGTCTTGTTTGTCTGTGAAGTGGGGAATCTACCTTCCGTATTGTTCTCAAGATGATTTTGTGGAAGGAAGAACGAAAAGTCAGCCTGCCTCTAGTGTATTATGGAGAACTCAGCAAAGCACGCAGTTCCTCATCGCGCCCACACTGTTCTGAGTGTAGCGTTACCGTAGGTCTGGCCTGCCTGCAGGTGGGAAAGGAATGGCGTGTTTCAGGGTCACCTGGGGTCACCTTGACTGATGCTGCATGTCCTGGTCATCAGTGAAGGTAGAGAATGAGGATTTCCCTTCTCAGTTGCCTTCCGGACACGAGAAGATGCGGTGTGGTCTTAGATTTTCTGATCGTTCAAATTTCAAGCTTTAGCCTTTACTGTTTTCATTCTGTGTGTGTGGATGAGACGGTGTCACAGTGCTTGCCCAGAAGCGGCCTCGGGAGAGATCTTTGGAATAACCCTTGGGGTGCCGGTGTGACAGTATGGGGGCATGCTGACCTGGAATGCAGCCAGCAAGGTTTGCTCCCTGGCACCCCCTTAGGGTCCCCCAAGCCCCGCCAGGAGTGAGCCCTGAACACGTAGCACAACGGAGTGTGGCCAGAAACAAACAAACAGAAATGAGCAAGGAAGCCAGGAGTGGGCACGGAACTCAGAGTAAGCCCTGAGCACAGACAGCTGGTGTGCCTCTCCGTCATGAAAGGTCACCAGAATACCATTTTAACATGATTTTTCTTTAAAAATATTTTTCGAAAAAAAAAATATTTTTCAGAAGCCTGAGCGATGGATAGAGTACAGTGGGGTGGGGTGTTTGCCTTGCATGAGGCTGATCCGGGTTTGATCCCTGGCCCCCCGCCCCTCCCCCAGCACGGTCCCCTGAACCCTGCCAGAGTACAGAGCCAGAAAACAAAACAAAAAATACAGAACCCTTTGGGCCTGCTATTTTTTTCTTTTGCAAAGTCTGGGGCTTTCTTACAGATGAGGTGGAACTGGATGCTTGGCGTCTTGCCTACATTTGCACGCTGGTGCCCCTCCGAGCACTCACGCCCCGTGTGCGTTGTTCTGTTCGCGGCTTGGAGCGTCTTGAAGCGGGAGGATGCAAGCGCCGGTGTGAACGGGCCAGTGCGAACGGAAGGTGTCTCCTAGGAGCCCATGGCTTCCCCCACCCGCCTGGAGGGACTGTGGTTTTGTTCCCTTGTCTCACAGCACCCAGTAGACTCGGTCCTCCGCGTGCTCCCTCGTGCTCCGTGCTCCGACCCCCCGACCCATGCTTCTGAGCCACAGAGGCGTTTGATGCCCAGTGAAGGGGGCGGGGAACGGGACTCGGTTTCTTCATAATTTCGCAACCGTACGGTGCTGGGTGGGTTTCTGAGAAGCGGTCATTCCTGTGCAGGCTGGGGGAAGAAGGTTGGCGGGGGCCCCGGAAATGGTCTTATTCACAAGCCTCAGTATGTGAGTGTGGTTTTGTGTAACCTTCACCGAGGCCTTTTTCTCTGGTATTCACAGTTGGCAACAGTTTTTGAGAAGGGTTTGTTCTGTGAATTACACAGACCTCACCTCTTTTCTCAAAGGGCTTGGTGCTTACTCATCCCGGGAGCTAATAATTCTGCTTTGATCTGAGTAATGTTCACTTTCTTTTCTTTCTTGTCTTATGTTCCCTTTCTGAATCCAGAGGGCGGCCTGTGAATGAAAGTGTGGCCTGTGAAGGGTTCTCCCCCCCCCCCCGCACCCCCTCCTCCGTCCTGCAGTGTCTGAGCCGCGTAGCTTATTGTTTTTCAGCTTTGAAAACTTGACCTAAAACTTTAATTAAAGGCGAGTTTTGTGAAGTCGTATTGCTCTGACACCCTGACAGGGCTTTTTTTTTTTTTTTTAATCCGGCAGAATTTTAAAGATGCATGAAAGTAATCCCCGTTGGTGATGACATGCCTGAGTGGCAGAGCTCCGATTTCTGTTTAAATACCATCGTGGTTTATCACTAACTCCCCCCCTCCCCCCCTGCAGTGTAGAGGGGCTGGCGGGGAGGGGCTGCCCTTCCTCAGGAACGTTTCTGAGGGGGACCATTGGTGAGTCGATGCCGGCGTGATTCAGAATTCAGAATTCTGTGTCTCAGAAGATGCTCCAGTGTTCAGACACTCGTTCTGAATTGTAATTCTCAGAACTACTGTTCGGAGTCCAAGGCCAAGCCATTGTGGTTTGAACTTCGCTGGACTCTGACTGGGGATGACAGAGAAGGAATCCCCGCTGGAGAGCAAAAATACGTGCATGCGATTGTCCCAGCCCGGACTTGGGGCATGCCGGAGCTCTGGGCCAGCCCCCAGGTCGATGAGGGCGGGGAGTGCTGGCTTCATTCCCCTGGTCCAGTGGTCTCCAGCCTGCACCCCTCCCCCCGCCCCCCTGCATTCCCCGCTTCCCCAGCCCAGGAGACCGATTACCAGTTAGTCTATTTAGTCTATAGAAACTTACACATAGACCAGCTCTACGTGCAGACTTTGTTTGCACTATACTGAGCTGTTTTTGCAAGTATTTCTCCCCCCCCTTTATTTGGGGGGGGCTGGGGGGTACGCTTGACTGTTCTCAGGGCTTGCTCCTGGCTCTGCTCGGGGATCACTCCTGACAGGGTGCTGAGCACCACATGTGGTGCCAGGGATTGGGCCCCAGGTAGTGCTTGCAGGGCTGTGTCATCTCCAGCCTGATACCGACGTCTTCTTGTCGAGACGAGAAGCGTACTGTGCTGTCTGTGGGAGAAATCGAATTGTATTGTAGTGATGCAATTACAAAGGGTTTTCTTGTCTTCTTCTTCTTCTTCTTTTTTTTTTTTGTGTGTGTTTTGTTGTTTGGGTGTTCAGGGCTTACTCCTGGCTCTGCACTCGGGAATTATTCCTGGCGGTGCTCAGGGGACCATATGGGATGCTGGGGATTGAACCTGGGTCGGCTGCATGCATGGCAAATGTCCTCCCCGCTGTACTTTCACCCACTGCTTTCAGGTCAGCTTCTGAACTCCAAGGGGCTTTAAAAAACAGGCTCTGTCTGCTCGGCTCTGACACAGAATAAATACACTTCACGGTGGGCTCTCTGCGGTAAATCTGCCGCTGTAGGAACCGTGAAGCCCAGTTCGGATGTGACTCCCTATAACCTGGGTTTGATGCGGATGTGACTCCGTATAACCTGGGTTTGATGATGGTACTGCAGAACGAACACACACACACACACACACACACACACACACACACACACACGAGTTACCCATCGGGGGCTGCAGTGGTAGCACAACAGGCAGGGTGTTTGCCTTGCACGCACCCAGGCTTGGTCCGGGGGCATCTCCTCTGAGCTCTGCCAGGACTGACCCTGGAGTGCAGAGCCCAGAGTAAGCCTGCACTGAGCACAGGCGGTTGTGGCCCCCAGACAAACAAAAACAGCCCAGAAAGCTAAAGTTAGCCATCAGCGATTTACAGATCCTTCCGTCCACACACAGTGTGAGTTTATGCTTGTGTGTGGGTGTATGCATATGCATGTACACGGATGCGTGTGTGGGTTTTTCCCCTCCTTGGCATTTGTTGCATTCTTTCGCTGTTGTGTATGAAGTGTCAGCTCTTTACGCTTCTTCTAGGCTAACTTCTAAAACCTTGCTTCTGTTTCCAATTGCTAGTCCTTTTAGCAGCTCTTCTTTTTTTTTTTTCTTTTTGGGTCACACCTGGCAATGCACAAGGGTTACCTCCTGGCTTTGCACTCAGGAGTTACTCCTGGCAGTGCTCAGGGGACCATATGGGATGCTGGGAATCGAACCCCGGTCGGCCGAGTGCAAGGCAAACGCCCTACCCACTGTGCTATCGCTCCAGCCCCAGCTCTTCTTTTTCTTTAGGTGTTCTAGTGGTTGAAGCCGAAAGGTATCCACGGCCTCTAGTCTTTGTCTGATTTGGGATGTGTGACTTAAAGACACTGGTACTAGTATACTCTGAGTTGAGCATCTGTCTCCACGGCCACAAGGCCAACACCACAGGACATTGCCATCGGCTCCCTCCCACCCCCCTAGTGAGTGCCTGGCCCGTTGGCATGCACCCCCACATCTCATTCCAGTCCCGCTCCTCTCTGAATAGCCGCCGGTCTATTTTCTGTCTCTGGCTTTGCCCGTTCTGAACTGTTCACATACGTGGACACACACAGGCTGCTGCCTTTTGTGGCCGGCTTCAGAGCGCGCTGGTTTCAAGGCGCATTCCTGTTGGCATACAAATGGATGCATCCTCGTCCCATGGCTCTGGCCATTCATCAGGTGCCACCTGGCGCTGCTGTGACCAAGGTAGCCAGGAACAATACACTTTCCCGTGGATGGCGTTTGCGTTTCTTTCGCAGTGCCTCAGAGTGCACATGCGTGCGGGGATTTACTGCCCTGTGTCATTTACTGCCCCACTAAAAGTGGTTTCTCTCAGCGGGTTCTGTTCCTAGTGTTTCCTTGCGGCTCTCCGGAGGCCCAGGCCTTCTTGCTGTTGGAGATTCTCATTTTCTTCACTGCCAGCCTTTTGTGTGTTTTTTTTTTTTTGGGGGGTGGGGTAGGGTGGGAAGTGTGGGGTCTCCTTTAAGGGACACCGTTTCCTCCACCTCGCTGCAAACCGGAAGCACTGTTCTCTCGTGCATGTGCTAAAACCGCCGACTCCTTTTCCTTGGGTGTCAGGAGTTTGCGATGTTAGGTTTCATGTCATGGGGTGATTTTTCCTCTTTGCTTCTGGACTGGGGGGGTGTGGTGCACGGTGGTGGTGGGGGTGTCTCTGCACAGAATATACTACACTGAGTCTGGGGCAGGAGAGGGGTTAAAGCGTAAAACCCTCGGCTCTATGGGAGAATGTTCCTTCCTTCCCTTCCCCCCTCACGGCTCTCTGGTTTCCCACGTTGAACTTCTTGCCCAAAGACTGGACATAGGGGCGGAGCTGTGGCTTGCTGGTAAAGTGCACGCCTGGGAGTGTGAGACCAGAGTTGGATCCTGGCACCGACAACAACAAAGCAGAACGAAGCAAGACAGACAGGGGAAGAAAACCTTTGGCCACTTAGAAACACTGGTTTTCTTGTTCCTTCCAAGCCTGTCTTTTAGACCATATTGCGTATAAAAGACCCCCTTGGGGGGGCCTTTGTTTTGCTTTTTGGTCTACCCAGCCTGTGCTCAGGGCTTCCTTCTGACTGCTCGGGGGTCACTCCTAGCTGTGTTCTGGAGACTGTAGTTCCGGGGATCGAACACGGGTCTACGCTTTGCAGGACAATGCCTTTACTCCTGGTGTATCTCTTTGGCCCTCCGAGATCTTTCCTGACCAGCTAGCTTCCAAGTAAAGTGGGAGCTCTGGTCCTCGAGAGGGTTGATCCAATATTTTCTGTTGGTGTTTTTGATCTTCATCAGATTTTTTTTTTCCCCCTCAAGTTGATGTGAGATCATGGAAAAGGATTGTCCTTTATTTGGTCTGTTATTATAGTAGGCACTTGGGGGCTCATTTTCAAGTATTCGGAGAAAATAGGAGGGGGTGGAGGTGCAGTGAGTGGTGGTGGGATGCGGGGGAGGGGGCGGGGGCCAGGCTGAGCCGGGTGCAGCAGCGTTTGCAGAAGTGGAGACCGCGTTCTCATTCTTTGCACGCGGACATCTGGGAATGGCCGCTTGACCCTTGCGTGATGACAGGCAGCCGGAGACCAGCCTGTCTGTTGCCTCTGGAGCCTGAATACCGAGTGGTCAAGTTCAGTGCCTGCGAATCCCCGACGCATGCTCTGAGCTCGCTTGGTCCCCAGGCCCCGGGCGTTCAGGCGTTCGCTGCGCCTCCGTTGCAGGCCGACGCGGGCGTTCAGCTCACCAGTTTGGCTTGCCTGCCGGCGAGCCCCGCACCACTTATGCGGTGGTTTTTGTTTTTTTTTTTCCCCCTGTAGTCATCAAATAACCCGGAATTTGCAAGGTCAGCAGCCTGCCTCCCTGTAAACGGCAGGTAAGCGTGCGTGTCTGTCCGTGTAAACGCACCAGAAAGCGTGACTGTGTCACACCACGCGCAGATGCACCGGGAATCCGGGTTCTGTTCCGCCGGGCCGCCTTTGTGTGATGTGCCTCACCACGTAGACTTGTGCCGTTTTTTTCAAAAGCAAACGCCCCCCTCCCTCCTGCTAAAATTGTTTATTAGCGCTAATTTTAAGAATTGAGTTAGAACTGCCCTATAATGTAATGCAGAATATTTTTCAATAATGCCTAGGTTAACAATGATAGTCTTGCGATATTGTGCAGAA
Source organism: Sorex araneus (assembly GCF_027595985.1). Lineage (NCBI taxonomy): Eukaryota > Metazoa > Chordata > Mammalia > Eulipotyphla > Soricidae > Sorex > Sorex araneus. The sequence continues at coordinate 20,645,503 of NC_073303.1, read as the reverse complement.
AAGGCTTCTGTTCAGACCCAGCTGGGTTTCGGGCTTAATTCATTGCTCTATGGTGGGATCACCACAGCTGCTGTGGGGCCTTTACAAATGCAAAAAAGCTGTCAGTGTTTGTTTCATCAGCTGCATAAGTGATGAGGCCAAGTTGAGGAATCCATCCCAGAGCGCTGCGTGCAGGCTGGAGCCATTATTGTTTACAGAATTAGTGTGCTGGAGCTTTAAAATAGTTGGCACCTCCACGGCCCTCTAAAAGCACAAGATCCAGGAGCAGGACCAGGTCTGTCATGCTTACAGTGCTGACCCGTGCAGCGCGGCCTGTCACTGCCCCAGCTCCGGCCTGTGCCTTAGGGTGACCTTCTCTTGGACAAGGTGGGGTGCTGGTTCCACACCCCAAATAGAGGTTTGCATTCTTGGCCTTTTCTTTTTGTCCTTTTTTTTTTTTTTTTTTGGTTTTTGGTTTTTGGGTCACACCCGGCGATGCACAGGGGTTACTCCTGGCTCTGCACTCAGGAATTACCCCTGGCGGTGCTCAGGGGACCATATGGGATGCTGGGAATCGAACCCGGGTCGGCCGCATGCAAGGCAAACGCCCTACCCGCTGTGCTATCGCTCCAGCCCCTTTTTGTCCTTTTTGTATTGTTGCTTTGGGGCCATCTTAGCAATGCTCAGGGATTTCTCCTGGCTCTGCATTTAGGGCTTACTCCTGGTGGGCTCACGGAGTGGTGCCCGGCATTGAACCTGGGGCAGCCGGGTGCAAGGTGGCTACCCACTGGCTACCCACTGTTCTATCACTCCTGTTTAACTCTCTCTCTCTCTTTTTTTTTTTTTGCTTTTTGGGTCACACCCGGCAATGCACAGGGGTTACTCCTGGCTCTGCACTCAGGAATTACTCCTGGCGGTGCTCGGAGAACCATATAGGACTGCTGTGCTATCGCTCCACCCTCCAGACTCTTTTTTTTTTTTTTTTAAATTCTTGATATTCGCACCGAACCATGCTCCCGGCTCTGGGGTCATTGCTGGCAGAACTCTGGGGACCATACTGCGGGTGCTGTATCTCTCCCTCCCCATCCTTACATTTTGTTATCTTTTCTAGAGTCAGCGATTAAGTTTTCCAAAACTGAAATCGTGTTTTGTTTGTTTTGGGACCATGCCTGGCGATGTGCTCACAGCCGCTTCTTGGTTCTGTGCTTGGGGGGTTGCTTCCGGTGGGGGGCCCCGGGGAACCACGCGGTGCCAGCCTGGTCCCCTGCTTGCAGGGCATCTGCTTAGCCCGTGGGGCACTCTCCGTGGCCCTGGCGTTGAAATGGAAAGCCTCGTCCTGCCAGCCAGCCGGGACAGCAGGTAGCGGCCGCATGAATGTGCTCATTCGGCTCCGTGGGGTGTATTTTGCCAAGGGAAATGCTTTGGGAATGGCCCTCATTTCTCCGCATAGAGGAAGACATCGAGGCCGCTTCTTGGATGCTGAAGGACCCACCGGACCGGTCACTGGTGCCCCACTGGGGGGTGATTCTGCAGGGCCCCTTGGTGGCGTAGATGTGGCGTTGTACCTCGCTGCCCCCCTCAGGGGTCCGTTTGAAAGAAGCCACCGGAAGCCACGTGGCGGCTGGGCTGTCCAGGTTTAAAAGTGGAGCTTGTCAGGTCTCCAGCCAACGGGATGAATAACGGTGCTTCCTTCCTCCCAGCTGGAAAGGTCCCAGACTGCTCTCCCATATTCATGAAGAAGGTGGCATGGGGCCTCCGGGCCTGCAAATTAAAGGTCAATACTGATCAGCTTTCTCCCGAGTAACTGTCACACACGCGCCGCTTAATTCCGTTCTGTCTCCACATTTCACCCTGCCAAGAGTCTGCAGCACCATCCCACAGGGGTCTGAGGACTCCCAGGTGCTGTTACAGGCTCGGGGGATCCCATGTGTCCCCCCCACCCCCGTTGAAGTGCTCTCCAGTGGCCAGAGGATGGGCTGACAAGGCTGGCCGAACCCCTCCGGGGAGCAGCAAGCAGGGTGCCCCTCTCCTGCATGAAGGACTTTCCCCTCCGGCCTGCGTCAGCCACCCTGCCTGCACCCTCCTCCCCAGGGTGACTCTTTTGTGGGTTCCCCTGGCCCAGACTGGCCCAGACTGGCCCCTGCGTGGTCCAGCTGGGCTGGACTCAGGGATCACCGCCATCATGCTCGAACACTGTTCCTGTTGGAGGAGGATTTGGGGTTGGTGGTGTCCATGTTGGGGTCTCAGACACGCAGGGATGTGCCAGAGCTCTGAGCCATCCGTTCCCGGCCCCGGAGGGAATTCAGAGAACAACATGTCTAAACCCCTTCTGCTGTGATGGAGTGCGAATGTTCTGCATTCTCGTCCTTGATATGGGAGCAGGTGCGTGCGTGCGTGCGTGCGTGCGTGTGTGCGAGTGTGCATGGTGTGTGTGTGTGTGTGTGTGTGTGTATGTGTGTGTGTCCATGAGCTGCTTGCATTGAACCCCGCCCCTCCCCCCAGGTCTAGTAGGATCTAGAGAGTTCCCTGCTCCAGACAGGGGCTGCGGGTGACGGCCATCTCCGAGGGCCTCCTCCAGGGCAGCGCCGGTGTGTTCCCAGGTAGCTACACCCAGGAGAGGGTCTTCCTGCACAGCTGTCCCCCGGCACGGCCCTCCCGGTCACCCCCACCCCGCACTTGGTTCCTTCCCGTGGCCACGCAGGGAGGCTTGCGGCTGAGTCCCACACCTCCCAGCTCGCCAGACGCAGGGCTGGATTCTTCCCTCTGTGTGGAGAGAGGGTGAGCTCGACTCTCTGAACTTAAAAAAAAAAAAATGAGAAAAATAAATGCGTCCTCAGAGAGCCTGAGTTTCCCAGAGCGTCACGCTGCTGACCTCATGTCCCCCACCCATCAGAGGCCGAGGTGCATGGCTGTGGCCAGCGCCCTGGGCGGGATGGAATGTCTCCTTTTCCCACAGGGGAGAGGTGGCCCCGGGAGCCTCTGCTGGCCCCGACACCAAGGCGCGGCGCTGCCAGCAGCTACCGGGAAGGGAGGGCCAGATCCCGGGCGGCAGCACAGGCCGTGCCGGGGACACGCCGGGGACACGCTGGGGACAGGACGCTTGCTGGCCGGCAGGGCCGCTGTGGGGAGCAAGTTGTTCTTCAAAGCAGGTTTCAGGCTCCACCCCCCCCCCCCCCCGTTTTGCTTTGGGGCCACACACCTGGCGGAACTGTGGGCTCACGTCCAAGCAATGTGCTCAGGGCTCCTTAGGCCTTGCCAGGATGGAACCCGGGTCAGGCAGACACCGTCCCTGCCCTACTTCCCCCTCGCCAGCCCCTGCCGAAACAGCTTTCAGACGGCCTCTCGCTGCAGGACACTTGAGTGCCCGGAGAAGGGCCAAGCCCAGGTTCTGGGCGAGGGGGTTTCCGCTTGGGGGGCCTCCCTCGCGCTCCCACCTCTCGGGGACCTGAGTGACACGGGAATGAGGGAGCTTCGACTTCAGGACCCGAGGGCTCCCCGCAGGTCCCGGCACGGGGACCTCGCCTCTTCCAGGACGTCTCACCCCAGAGTTCTGGAGGGGACTGGCCGAGGGTGGATACTCTGGCGCGCCCGGGGCGGGGGTGACGCCACTTCTCCCGCCCCGGGGCTGGAAGGCTGTGATAAGGGGTGCGTGACTACGCCTCCCTTTCTCTGAGAAGCCCGCTCTCACGGCTTACCCAGACGTTTCGGGCAGAACACCGACCTCTCTGTAAGGCCACGTTGCCCTCCGTGAGACATTTAGAAACAGCAACTGATTCTTAAAAATAAGAAAACCATCAGAGCTTGGCCTGGGCTGGGCCACGTTCCGGCCCGTGGTTGTCCTGCTGCCGGGAGCTGGTGGACTTCCCTGCCCATGTGTTCCCTCCCTGCCCCCACCCCAGTGTTTTCCCTTTCTCCCACGGGAGGAGGCCTGGAATCAGGGCGCCCCCTAAGAAGTGCTCCGGGCTTTAGAAAGGGGGTCAGCTGGGGGAAGCAGTAGTTGTTGAAGCATAACCAGCTCCCAAGTCCTCCCCGACTTGCCAAAACAAAACCAAAAAAAAAAAAAAATAATAAAAGCGCTTTCTGCGCCTCTCACATGCTTTGTGAGTCTCCCCGTTGGACAGTTTCCCCTCCGCGGCTTCCTGTGCTGCAGTTGGCAGGATGCTCCCGGCAGCTGCGGAGAATGTGCCGCGCCTTTTCAGCAGCGGCTCCCCTTGAAAAGCCTTCGAGGGCCGGGGTGGGGGAGGGCTGGAGGGGGGGCCTCCCCGACAAAACAAAATCCAAACTGGAGGAGTTGTCAGAAGTGGAAGCCAGCTTTAATTAAAGTCAAGGAAGTCGGGGGCGGGGATGCTTTTGTGCGGCCTCTTAAAGTCAGAGTGGGGCCAGCGGTGACCGAGCCGGCCATTGCTGCCCCACGGAGGGCTGGGCAGGGCCGGGTTGGGGCGGGGGGAAGCCTGGGTCCCTGACCCTCACTCCCTCCCCCCACCCCAAATAGCCTTTCCACAGCTTTCCTGGCTCCTCTTGGGCCCATCGGTCCCCAAACTCCGGGCTGTAAAACTTCCTGGACAAGGAAAGGCACCTTGCTGGGCGCCCCAGGACTGCTGTCTAGTACTGACTTAGAATTTTTTTTTTCTTTTTGGGGGTCACGCCTTATGATGCTCAGGGGTTACTCCTGGCTCTGCACTCAGGAATTACTCCTGGCGGTGCTCGGAGGACATTATGGGATGCTGGAGATCAAACCAGGTCAGCCATGTGCAGGGCAAACGCCCCAAGAAATCTTGTTTATTTGTTGGTTTGGTTTTGGCCCACATTGGGGGGGGTTTGTTACTCTTGGCTCTGTACCCAGGAATTACTCCCGGTGCCCCAGGGCTCCAGAGGAGAAGCTGGGGATTGAACCCAGGTTGGCGGTGCAACCCAAGCGCCCTACCCACTGGACTATCTGGACTACCCACTGGACCCACTGGACTGCGGCTCCCGGCTTTGGACTCTCGCAGCAGACTTCGGTAGAGGCATCTACCCTCAGCACTCGGTGGGGGTGTCAGGCCGTTCCCTTGGCCTTGGGGAGTGGACAGATGTTCGCAGACAAGCTCCCTGTGCTCTGAAGGAACACCCCTCCCACTGTCAGGCTCCTCTGGGTCTGTGCCCTCCAGGACCCTCGGGCGGGGTGGCCAGTGGGCCGGATGTGGGGGTTTATCTGACGCTGCTCCTTCGGGGCCGCTGCCCTGGGTCCTGCTAGGAGACTGGCTGGCCGTGTTCTGTGCCTTTGCCCGTCTTCCCCGCGTGCTGAGCTAGAAACCGGGTGTGTATTGCCTGTCCCGGTGGTTGGTTGCCATATGGGAGTGGTGGGGGTCGGGTTCATCTGCCCTTAGTTGCTTTGCCCTGGAAAGCGCAGACATGCGAGGGTGCCAGGGATTGTCCTGGCATAGTGGCATGGTACCGGGATTGAACTGTGCGCTTACCCCACCATGGGGCTGTCTCCCGGGGCCTGGTTTTTGGGCTCCAAGTTAAAGAGCAAACAACGATACTACAGTGATTCTGCGGCTCTTTTTGTTTTGTTTTGCTTTTTTTCCGGGGGTCACACCTGGCAGTGCTCAGTGCTTACTCCTGCTCTGAACTCTGGAATCACTCTTGCCAGTGCTAGAGGACCATATGGGATGCCGGGGTTCGAATCCAGGTCGGCCCTCGGCCACATGCAAGGCAAACAAACACCCTACCCCACTGTATTATCCCTCCGGCCCCGGCTCTTCTCTTTTGAGGAAATGATTTACTCAGTCCTAATGGGGATGCTGGTGTGTCTGGTTGTGTGTGGCGGGGGCGTGCCCAGTGGTTCTCAGGGGCTCTTCCTGGCCCTGCTTAGGAGTGACCCTGGGGGTGCTGGGGAGTGTGGGGGGAACGACAGGTAGTGCTGGGGGTAGAATCAGGGTCAGCCTCTTCCAAGCCAGGGCTCTATCTTGTGCTCTCTCTCTTGCCCCTTGATTCTGTTTTTGCTTTTGTTTCTGGGCCCCACCCTGTGGTGTTCAGAAGGTCACTCTTGGGGTAACTGCGGGGGTGGAGTGGGAGCATGTGGTGCTGGGGAGTGAACCCCGGTTTCCTGCTTGCAAAGCCTGTGCTCCAGTTCTCAGCCCCTTGCCCTGGTGTTTGACCTTCACCTTCACTTCTCATTTTATGGGCCTCAGGGAGTCAGGGAGCCCTCCTGGCTTGGAATCTCTTCAGGCTAATAGGCAGCAGAGCCAGAACTTCTGGAAGAATATATATTCATATATACGTACATGTGTATATATACATATGTATGTGTATATATACATATATACATATATACATATATACATATGTATATATATGCAGAGTACATATATTATATATAATTATTATTTTGGTATTGGGGTCACACTCAGCCATGCTCAGTTCTGCACTCGGGAATCACTCCAGGCGATGCTCTGGGGATGATGCGGGATTTGAACCTGGGTTGGCTGTGTGTAAGGCAACGGCCTCCCCGCTGCACTGTCTCTCCAGCCCCGTAGACTGGCCGTGCTCAGGGCTTACCCCTGACTCCGCTTAGGGGTCACTCCTGGCGGGGCTCAGGGGGTTCGTGAAGTCCTGGGGGCTCCAGCTGAGCGCAAGGCAACCCCCTTATTGGCTGTACTATCTTTCTGCTCCCCTTGCCCCCCTTTAAAAAATGTCCTGTGCTGGGGAGAGGTCGGCAGGGGTGGTGATTTAGGGTTGAGGATGAGGAGGGGAGGGTTCCAGAGGTGGAACGGCGCATAGTAATCACACAGGGATTGTGCCGGAAGCTGCCTTTTACATTGATTTATTTTCTGCTCTTTGGGTCACACCCAGCAGTGCTCAGGGCTCACTCCTGGCTCTGCGCTCAGGAATTACAATTGGCAGTATTTGGGGGACCACCTGGGGGATTCCGGGGATCGAACTGGGGTTGGCGTGTGCCAGGCCAACTCCCTCCTCTTTGTGCTGTCGCTCCGGCCCCTGGGAGCAGCTTCTCCTCGGGCAGATCTGAGGTGGGGGTCTGCAGGCCCCGTGGGTGTGCGGCGTGGGCACGAGCAGTGAGGGGGAGTGGAGGAGCTTCTGTGTGTGGCGGCCAGCGGGTCTCCCCCTTCCTGGAGTCTGCTCCCACTTAGAGCAGCTCAGGGGGTGCCAGGAGCTCAGGTCCCTGAGCAGGACGGCTGCCTCTCTTCCCAGCTGTCTGTTGACGCTGGTGGTGCTCAGGGATCACGCCTGGCTTTGCGTGATGCCGGGGTTGGAACCCGAGCGTCCATCCGTGTGGGACTTGGCTCTCCTTTGAAGGTGTTTCCCAAGGCCGGGCGGTGGCCAAGTGTGCCCTGGGCTCCTCTTGGGGTCTCCTCCGGTTTTCCACGCTGGAGCCCAGCCTGCTGTCGCTTCCGGTCCCGGACGGACCCCCTAAGATGCTAGCACGTGGATTTGTGCAAACCCTCATTTCTCTCGTTCTGGGTGGGGCTTGTTCCTCTCCCCACCTCACGGAGGATTCTAGCTTCTGGCTTCAGAGACAGGGGTTGGGGGGGGGGAACCTTTCCAGCGGGCGGGCTGGGTTAGTACCTGCCTGTTGGGGCTCACTCCCCTCCAACCCTTTTGCAGTTGAGGAGGCAAGTGGGGGGTGGTTAGGACCCCTTTCTTCCTCTCCCCAGCTGAGGTTCAGGTCTTAGTTTCTGTTGGAAGGTTCTTCTGTCTTCACCATTGCTGGCGTTTGAATGTGGAGCTTTTCATTTTCTTACTCTTCGTGTGTGTGTGTGTGTGTGTGTGTGTGTGTGTGTTTTGACCTTTTCATTTTCTTATTCTTTGTGTGTGTGTTGAGCTTTTCATTTTCTTACTCTCCGTGTGTGTGTGTGCGTGTGTTTGTGTTTCAGGGGCGGGTTTGGGCCATAGTCATAGGTGCCGAAGGGCTACTGTTTCTCCAGCACCGCATGGCCTCCTGAACACTACCGGATGTGGCCTCATAATAGACAAAAGTGACTATGTGTCAACTTAATTTGCACTTGTGAGTTCCTGGGTCTGGTCTCTGGCACTGGAGGGTTCCCCAAAAAACAGGAGTATGTCTCTATTTCCCTTGCACTGTGTAATCAGTGTTCCCTGCTGTCTTGCATGTTCTCAGATAGTTTTCATTTTCTCCCAATATGGACTGCAGTGGGTTTTCTTGAAAGCATACTGAATCGAATAGGCAAATGATTAAAGATTTATAAACGGGACGTACATTTATATTCTTCGCCTTCTGTAATTGTCTTCACCGGTGGCTCCTCTGGGATAAGCTCTTAGGAAAGTCAAGTAATCTTCAAATCACGATTGTGGTCTGAGAAATTGAATTATTACTATTTTTTTTGAGGTGGGGTTGATTTTTAAGAACATCGTGATTCTTAGATGCAGTTGGGTGCTGCGTGCTATCGCTCTGCATGCAAAGCTTTTTTTCCCTTTCTTTTTTTTTGGTTCCAGCCTATTTAACTGTCTTTTCATCTCCTGTAATTTATTTAGTTTTGGTTTTGGGGGTCACACCTAGCAGTGCTCAGGGACCACTGCTGATATGGGGCACCAGGAATGCAACCCCACGTGCAAGCTAAAACGCCCTACCCGCTCTCCAACCCTAAAATTTATTTTTAATGGTAGTATTTTTGGGAGCTTGATTTCAGAAATAATGTAAATTACAGTAGGACACTGGTTTTCAGACCCTAAAGATCAGTTTCATTCTCTGGGAATATACACTATACCCAGGAACATAAGGTTGTATTTTTTTTTTAAATTTTTGTTTTTTTGCTTTTTTGGGTCACATCTGGCTATGCACAGGGGTCACACTCCTGGCTCTGCACTCAGGAATTACTCCTAGCGGTGTTCAGGGACCATATGGGATGCTGGGAATCGAACCTGGGTCGGCTGCGTGCAAGGCAGACGCCCTACCCCCTGGGCTATTGCTCCAGTCCTGGTTGTTTTGATTTAAAAAATTTGCTTTTTTGGCGGGGGGTGGGGGGCGTTAATGAGCTGAGGTGGGGGCGGGGGTTGTTTCCTGGAAGTGCTTGGAGAAACATGCCATGTTGGTGTCGGAACACAGGCCTCATACATGCCAAAGCATGTGTTCCTGTTTCTCCCATCCTGTGAGCTGTTTACCCACCCTCCAGTTTTACTGCAGCCCTGGAGAAGTGACTTGGGGGCGGAGCAGAAGCCGTGCTCACCCCCTCACCCCCCAGAAAATAAAGATCTTTCAGTTCTTTCCTTTCCCCGATCGCTAAATAACAGATTATTGGATAGTAAGAAATAGTTTCTATTTAATGAGAAATTTGGGGATTTGGGGGGACGGGGAAGCAGTTTTCACTCGTTTCTCTCGAGGTAAATGAAGAAATTTGTTTTTGTCTTAGCTAGAGAATGTGGTCTTCCCCTCCCTGGCCGCCTCCTTCCCTTTCTCCTTTGTATTGGCCACACCCAGCTGCTTTCAGGGGGAACTTGGGACCCTAAGGGGGTGTTGGGGAGGGAGCCCGGAGCCTGGGTCCCGGGTCCGAAGTGCCTCACACTGCACTCTCCCTCTCTTTCTCTCCGGTCCTGCTTCTGTTTTAACTAGCCCAGCAGAGTGGAGGTTTCATCCATTAAGCAGCGCTTCGTTCTCGGGAAACACGCCTTCTGTCTGTCAGGAGGGAACTGAGCAGGCCTCGAGCCCTCTGGGCTGTGCATCCGTGTGGCTCTGCCTTCATTCAGATTCTCGGAATCTGAACCCGGAACCCCAGTTTCCAGAGAGGGGTCAGGAGGGAGTCTCAGGAGATTTAATGCATGAAGGGGGCGGCCTGAGCAGACCACTGGGTTCTGCCTGTGCTGCTTTGAGTCTGTTTCCTGTCGTGGGGATTCTTGGCATCTCGGTCTTTGGGCTCCGGAAAGAGTTTTTCTGCCCGGCTTTCCCCCTTCCTCCTCCTCCCAGTTATTGTGTCTTTTTTTTTTTTAATTTTTAAAAACAAATTTTTTTTTTCTTCCCTATTCCTGGATTCCTCATGTCAGCAGAATCCTTATTAAAAAAAAAAAACCTCCAGTGTAGATCTGATGGTTTAAAGCTCCACCTGCAGTTCGGAGCCTGCAGTCCTTCTGGAATCTTCTTTCCGCTGGAGAGAAGACAGGTCAAATCTGAGTGTAAGTTAGTTTTGCTGGCTCACAGTGTGTGTGTGGGGGGAGGAGGGGGGGACCCGCCGGACTGAGAGTCCAGTTTGTGTTGGGATTAAAAATGGATCTTTTGCCGGGTTTACTTGTCTTTGTGACCAGGGGTCACCCCTTAGGGCCAGAGGGATGGGTGGCAGTTGCTGTGTGGGGGCCTGGGACTGGAAGGTAGCTGGGGGGTGGGGGGCGGGGGGCAGGGGGCAGGGGGGCAGGGGGGCAGGGGGTAGTCGGCCTGTTTGCCCTGGGCTCACAGGCCCGGATGAGAACAAGCTGGAAAAATTTGTCCTGACCTGGAAAGAGGTTAGACAGACAGGCCTTTGAACCTCTGGCATTTCCTCCTCAAAGGCTGTGTGCACAGTGGAATTGGAAAATTTCCTCCACGCACAGCTTCTTCATTAGATACTAATACTGGGTAATTCCGAATGGCTTGTAATTGGAAGCAGCTGCTGGCTCCCAGCTGACTAGGTGTTCGAGTCAGATGCTTTGAATTAGCCGGACTTGGATTATTCATATTTTAATTAAAGTCCATTTTATCTCCCCGCCCGCCCCAGCCCCCCCAGTCGCTTGCCTCTTCCGTGACTGGGATTGGACAGTAACACATTCGGAATTACAGGAGCGTCCCGGTAGAAAGGCACAATGTAAGTTCAAGGACTTGCAGTCGATTATGGTCTCGTATTATTAAATAGAGAACTTAACTGCATGGCAATTCCCCCTTTTCGCACCCTGAACCTTGTTTCTGTATTGGGGTGGGGGAGGGGATTTCATCCCATCTAGGAAAGTTGAGACTTGAGTCCCCTTCCCTCCTCGAGGGACCCAGCTGTATTAGCCTAATTGCGTGTGCCACCGCTTCGGGGAAGGTGCCGTCTGGAATGGGACATGCGATTTTCTGGTGCTTTTCCTCTAATGGGGTTTGCAAATTAAGCTGTGAATAGTGGGGCTTTGGGGCAGCGGGGATATTTTCTTAGCAGGGAAAAAAAAAAGTTAACAAGTGCCACAGTGGAAGCTGTTTTGTGCTTCTGTGTAGCTGAAGAATGTTCCACTGGCAGCGTGTAGGAGAAAAAGCCGCTCTCAGCTTTTAAAGGAGAACAAAGTTAAAGGGGTCAATTATTCTGCATTTTCTCTCTTGCTGATGCTAATGAGGAAAAGAGGCAGTGCTGGGGAAGGCGAGGTCTCCTGCCCTCTTTTCTCTATTCCTTTATTCGGTTATTATTATTATTTTTTGGTTTGTCTTTGGGCCACACCCAGTGGTGCTCAGGGATTCCTCCTGACAGGGTTCCTGGGGACCGTGCCCGGTGCTGGGATGGAACCTGGGTTGGCGGTGTCCAAGGCAAGAAGCACACTTCCTGCTGGATCGTCTCTTTGGCGCCCTCCCCCCCCACTTATTGTAGTTTTTGGTTTTGTTTTTTAATTTTCTGTCACCCCCCAGCAGTGCTCAGGAGACCTGGTCCGGGAGCAGGCCTGCTCGGCCGTGGAGCCCAGCCAGTGGCCTTGACTGGGCTTTTTCTCTGGCCCTCTTGCTGCTCCTTGAATTACCTAACTCGATTCAAGTTTAACTTGGTAAATGTCCTATCTTTCTCTCTCTCTCTTTTTTTTTCGACTTTTTGGGTCACACCCGGCGATGCACAGGAATCACTCCTGGCAGTGCTCAGGGGACCATATGGGATGCTGGGAATTGAACCCGGGTCGGCCGCGTGCAAAGCAACTGCCCTACCCGCTGTGCTATCGCTCCAGCCCTGTCCTGGCTCACTGAAGCTGGTGGTAGAACTTCCTGCCCTGAACTGTTGAGCAGCAGGACCCGGGACCCTTGCCAGTGTGTAAAGCTAGGAGGGCACTTTATGCATCTGCATAGACCAGGGAATTACTCCTTGTTATCTTTTTTTTTTTTTTTTTTGGTGGGAGCATATCTCCAGGGGGCCAGGAATGACTCAGGCTCAGGTGCTTGGTGGGGGACTGGGTCTCAAACCCAGACTCCTGCGTACAAAGCAGCCTCCTGCCTGTTCCACTATCTCTACAATTTCTCCCCACCCCCCACCCTTTTTACTTTTTTGTTGTTGAAAGAGTGGGTATTCTGCTTGGACTCTCTTCTCAGTGCTCCGGGACCATGCCTGTGTTGGGATCCAGCCCCGGGCTTCCAGATGCAAAGCCTGCACCCCGCACTCTTTGCGTGCTCTCCTCGGGCCACGGGCCCTTTAAAAAGGCCTGTGAGACATGACCCTCGTCCAGACGCAGCTCCGGGTCAGGACACGCTGGGAATTGTGCTGGTGTCTGTGCCCCTTAGGATTTGTCACGGCTGTGAGCTGAGCCCAGGGAGAGCCGAGTGAGGGACCCGAGGGCCGGCGGGTGGCCAGCTGGTTGCAGCCTCTGAGCTGCAGCGTCCTCGTCTGGCCCGTGGGCTGCTCTGTGGACCGGCCGAGTCGCGGCTCCCACTGGGCGAGAAACGGGGGCCACAGGAGGCGCTGGCCCACCTCTGACGGGGTCACACAAGGTTGCGTCCACAGTTTCTTGGCAGTAGGCCTGGCACGGTTGTTTGATATTTGCTTTGGGGGGGGGCACACCTGGTGGTGCTCAAGGCTTAAGGGCTTACTTGCTGGCAGGCTTTCCAGAACCACATGTGGTACTGGGATCGAACCCGGGACAGCTGCGTGGTGTGGGGATTGAACCCGGGACAGCTGCGTGGTGCGGGGATTGAACCCGGGTCAGCTTCGTGGTGTGGGCATTGAACCTGGGTCAGCTGCGTGCAAGGCAAAGCGCCTTCCCTGCTGTCCTATCTTTGCGCCTAGGTCAGGATTGTTCTAAGACGAAATGCCTGCCCGCCACTGTCTTTGGGGAGGGGGTGGCTGTTGGAGGAAGGACCCTGCCCCCCCACCCCCCCATTTTGTGGGATGGGGTGGCTGTGACCAGGCACTGAGGACCTAACGGATCCGTCAGCGTAGTTGAGCTTTGGCTGCCGACTGGCACATTGTGTCAGGGGATTTTCCCCTTTGGGGCTGGGGGAGGGTGGAGAGGTGGGACCGAGACCAAAAGGAACCACTCTGGATGTTTCTCTCCCCTCGGGAAGCCAGCCGGAAATCGGGAACCCCCGTAAAATCGGCTGTCCTTCTCAGAGGAGAAAGAACTGCAGAGTTCGGAGACAGCATCGCGCAGCCTAGGACCCTGAGAGTGGGAGGGGTCCCCTGCTGCAGGCGGGTCACTCTCAGAGGGGGACCTGGCCCTTGAGGGGCTTGGTCAGGAGATGGCTGGGAGGACGTGAGCGGGGAAGAAGCCGGCTCTGGACTCGGGGCCGGCAACTTTGATTTCGGGGGACCCACTAGCAGTGCTCAGGGATGAGTCCTGACTGAGCTCTGGGCATCACGTGGGGCGCTGGGGGGTCGAACCCTGGCCAGCCCGCTGGATTAGCTCTCCAGCTACAGGGTCTGGCTGTCTTAGAGAGTTGAAAATGGGGTAACCTTTGAAACTGGATTCAGGGACAAGTGCTTTGAGGTTAAATTCCTTCTTTCCCTCTTTAAAAAAGATTTTTTTCTTTATTCTTTTTTAAATTTGGGGTGTGTGTGCGTGGGGGGGGCATGTCTGGCAATGCTCAGGGCTTAATCCTGGCCCTGTGCTCAGGGCACACCCCTGGCGGTGGTCTACAGAGTGCCAGGGGCCGAGCTGGGGTTGGCCTGTGCTGGTCTGAACCGCCTATAAGGGTCTCTGGCCCACCCATCGATTTTTACATGCCTGTCGGTGGCCGGTGATAAGCTGTTTCCTTCTTCCAGTTTTCGTATTCTGCAACTACAGACAGGGGAGCTGTGGCCTCAGTTTTCTCTCCATGCAGATATAGGAAGTCTTTCACCTAGGACGCCAGTGGTCTGGCCCGAAGGAGTGGGCATTTTCTTTCTTTTCTTTTTTTGCTTTTTGGGTCACATCCACCGAGACTCAAGGGTTCCTCCTGGCTCTGCACTCAGGAGTTACTCCTGGTGGTGCTCGGGGGGACTGTATGGGATGCCCGGGATTGAACCCAGGTAGGCAGCATGCAAGGCAAACACCCTCTTGCCTCCCCGCTGTATTATCCCCTCAGCCCGGGAGAGGCCAATTTCAAGGATACCCGAAATTGTTACCTGAACGATTTCATTGTTCCTGGCAGGCCCGTGCCCGGTGATAAACACAGTCTTGCTGAAGTGTGAGACCGTCTTTATTTGTTTGGTTTTGCGCCCACACCCAGCAAAGCTCAGGGGTCTCACCTGGCTTTGCACTCAGGAATGACTCCTGGTGGGGCCCGAGGGACCATGTGGGATGCCGGGGATCGAACCCGGCTCGGGTTGGCACTGTGAAGACACGCCGCCCTCTCTCCAGGCCTTGACTCAGCGTGGACTCAGGTTGGGCTTGAGAGCACGCCTGGTCATTTTCAGTGAGCGCGTGCGCTCTGGGGTCATGCATGGTCACGGCCAACTATTTGATCGTTTCCTACCGCTGCCAGTTAATCGAAGCCTTTTAATAACATCCCCGGCACTGCAGTTCCGCCGTCACTTTTGTTCGCTCTCGCAGCATGGTCTTCTTGTGCTTAATTTATACCTTTATTAATTTGCACCTATCGATTGGTTTGTGTTGATAAAAATGTTCTTTTCCTGCTCACATCTTTTTTTTTTTGGAGGGCTGGTGGCCCACGCCTGGCGGTGCTCTGGCTTCCTCCCGCTCTGGCTGTGCATTCAGGGATCATTCCTGAGAGGGCTGGGGGACCTTAAGTAGTGTGAGAGATTGAGTGTGTGCGAGGGGAGGGAGGAGGCCCCGCCCTGCTGTACTCGCTGGCCTTCCGGCCTAGTCTTTGAAAGCCTCTGTCCTGGGAGGATAGTACAGTGGGCAGGGCGTTTGCCTTGCCGACCTGGGTTTGGTTCCCAGCATCCCACATGGTCCCCCGAGCACCGTCAGGAATGATTCCTGAGTGCAGAGTCAGGAGATCACCCTGAGCATCACTGGGTGTGACCCAAAAAGCTAAAAAAAAGGAAAAAAAAAAGTCTCTGCCAATTTGACCAAAGTGTATCATTATTTAGCTGGTGGAATTTCAGTGGCTCATTTCTCACTGGCCTATGTGTGTGATGCTCAGACTTCTACCGCACAAGTTCTAGCCATCCTGCCACCCCAAAATGATGCTTGTAGGGGCCAGAGAGGTCGTGCGGGGGTTATGGTGCTTGCTCTGCATGTGGTCCCTAGTTGGATCCCCTGCACTGTGTATGGTCCCCTGAGCCCCTCAGGCATGGCCATTGAGCGCAGAGCCAAGAGTAGAACCTGAGCACTGCCGGATATAGGGACCCCTTCCCTCACATAGGGGGGACGACCCTATGTTCATTTGTCCCCTCCCTTTCCCTTTGGTAGCCTCCATATATATCTTTTTGAAAAAAAAAGAAAAACAAAAAAAACCCCAAATGTACAAGTGTAGGAGTTAGCTTTTTTTTTTCTTTGTGCAAATTTTGGCTTTATTCTTAGTCTGCATATGAATGAACCATCTGGTAATTGTCTTTCACTTCCTTATTTCACTTCGCATAATCACCTCAAGATCCATCCATTTTGTCCCAACTTCATCTGTCGCTTAACGGAAGAGGAGTGGCCCAGGGCGTATATAACGCACAGCGTCTCTGCCCCATCACAGGTGATTCTGTGTTTTGGTAATTGTGAAGAATGCTGCTCGGAGTGTTGGGAGTTAGTGTTTTCGTGTCCTTTGGGTAATGCCTAGGAGTGATATTGCTGGATCATATGGAATTTCCTTCTTTCTTTGGTGGTTTGTTTGGTTTGTGTGTTTTGCCCATGCCTGCTGGTGTTTGGGGCTGACAGAGAGAGCTCGTGCTCTTTGCTCTCTCTTTCCTTTGCACTTTCTCTCCGGGCCTGTTTTGGGTGTTTTTTTTTTTGTTTGTTTGTTTGTTTGCTCTGTGTATTTTGCTGACTTTGCTGGCTTCTGGCTCTGTGTTTAGGGATCACTCCTGTTGGGGCCTTGGGGATCCAACCCCAGGTCGTCTGGGTGCAAGGCGAGCATCTCACCCTTCACGCTCTCTCTCCAGACCCCAGGTTTAGATTATTATTATTATTATTTTTTGCTTTTTGGGTCACACCCGGCAATGCACAGAGGTTACTCCTGGCTCTGCACTTAGGAATCACCCCTGGCAGTGCTCAGGGGACCATATGGGATGCTGGGAATCGAACCCGGGTCGACTGCGTGCAAGGCAAACACCCTATCGCTGTGCTATTGCTCCAGCCCCAGGTTTAGATTATTGTTTATTTTTTAATTTTTATCTTTTCTTTTTGGGTCACACCCAGCGATGCTCAGGGGTTACTCCTGGCTCATGCACTCAGGAATTACTCCTGGCAGTGCCCAGGGGACCATATGGGATGCTGGGAATCGAACCGGGGTCGGCTGCGTGCAAGGCAAATGCCCTACTCACTGTTCTATCGCTCCAGCCCCTTAGATGATTTTTTTTAAAGGAATCTCTGTCCGCTTTTCCATAGAGACAGTGCCCATTTAGAGATGGTTCCTTTCCCCCAGCCCCATGCTCGCTTCTGTTGCCGTCTTTCTCCCTCCCTTGCATGCCTTTGTGTTGAAATGCTGGGGTGGAGGGATGTGCCTGCTGTGCCTTGCAGGGGGTCGAGCGCCGCTTGTTTACGTCACACACGTGCTGGCCAGGGGTGTCACTCTTCATCGTGGCGGTGCTGTGCACATTTTGGCGGTAATGCTCGCGGGGTGGAGGGGGGCTCACGCTGGAGTCGAGATGCTCAGGTTGTGTGCTCGCCTGGGGTCGGCTCCCCAGCTGCCTTTGCACACGCCTGGCTGTGGTGTGCCTGGGATCTTACTCTGACACCCCGTAGTAGATCCTGCTTGGTGCAGACGGGCAGGCCTGGGCATTGCTTTCACAGCCTCCTGCTGGCCAGCCCTGGGTGCCCCGTCTTCTCACACGGGACATTCTCAGTGGTGTGAAGTCAGGAGCATTTGCTTTTGTGTCTTCGGGCCACTGTAATCCTCTGGGGGACGTATCTTTTGTTTGATTGGGCTTGGGGGTGGGCACATCTGGTGGTGCTCAGGGTTTACTCCAGACTCGGTGCTCAGGGATCACTTCTAGTGGGGCTCGGGGACCATGTGTGGTGCCTGGTATTGAATCTGGGTCAGTCACATGCAGTGGGTAAGAGCCTTACCCCTTGTCCTGTCTCTCTGCCCCTCTGAACCTGCCTGCCTCTTTCCTCCCACCCCGTCTGCAGCTTCTGCCAAGCCTGGCCTCAACATCACACGTTCCCCTTCATTTTCTCCTGCCCAGGTCATGGCCCTGTAGGGCTGTGGTTCTCTCGCACCTGTATTTCCTCTTCATCTTGGGTAAACTGCCTCCGTAGGGCGCTTGGCCACCTTCTAAGAACCTCGTGACCAGAGGGCGCCAGGGCTGTCCACGACCGAGTCATCTCCGCGTCTTCTGGAACGTGGCCCGCTGTTAGGAACGTTCTCCTCCCGAATTGCACACGGCACGTTCACCCGAGGCTTAGCCCATGAGTCAACTGAGATCGATCCCTTCATCCGTCAACGTCATTTTGTGCCATTTTCCACAGGGAGGGGGCCCCGGGGAGGGGTGAGTACGGCTGGGGTGCACCTCACCGGACTCAGCGTGTCCGTGGGTGGGTTCGTGCGGCCCCTCCAGTGCGCGGCGGGTTTCGAGCTTGCAAGTGGCGCGCGGCGAGCCCCAGAGAAGGATCCAGTTCGCAGGCTGAGGCTCCGCTCGCCGAGTTTCAGTAGTAATAAAGAAAAAATAACTTCAATGACTTTGTTTTTTCCCTGCCAAAGTAAATGTTGGTCTGCTGTCAGCTGCCGCTACGGCGTTTCCCGCAGTTTGTTCGAGTTACACTAAAGCAGGGCCAAGTCGAGAAATTAGTTTCTCAGTTTTTTTCCTTCCAATTTCTTTGGGGGAAAAAGATTCTTTTTTTTTTTTTTTGGATACTGTCTTATTTCTATAATCCTTTTCTTGGGTTCTTTCCTTTTTTGCATTAGGAGAGATCAGAAATGGGGTGGGGGAGGGGGACTCAGGAGATAACTTACCGGGCTGGAGCCAGTGCTTGTATGCTCTTGAGTTTGAGCCTCTCCCACCCCTGCCCTGTGGTCCCCAGAGCAGCCAGCAATAACCCCCCAAGCACTGCTGTGTGACTCAAAATTCCCCCTCCCCCACGCCGTGTGCCAAAAGAAAGAAAGAAACAAATCTTAAAGAATTGGCTAAAAGGTCATTACACCAAACAAAAGCCTGGTGCTACTTTATTTTATTTTTGGCCTTTTGGGTTATACCCAGCGATGTTCAGGGTTTACTCCTGGCTCTGGACTCAGGAATTACTCCTGGTGGTGCAGGGGGGGACTATATGGGATGCTGGGGATTGAACACCATTTGGCCATGTGCAGGGCAAACAAATGTCCTACCCGCTATGCTATCACTCCAGCCCCTTGGTGATAATCAGTGATAATCTTTGTACTGGGTGACTGAAGGGATGCTGAGACAGATACTTCAGTGCAGTTTCTTTTTTTTTTGTTTTGCTTTTTGGGTCACACCTGGCAACGCACAGGGGTTACTCCTGGCTCTGCACTCAGGAATTACCCCTGGCTGTGCTCAGGGGACCATATGGGATACTGGGATTTGAACCCGGGTCGGCCGCGTGCAAGGCAAACGCCCTACCCGCTGTGCTATCTCTCCAGCCCCATCAGTGCAGTTTCTTGGGAACCGTCTTTACTGCTAAGTGAAGAGCCCATAGTAAGCCTTTGGTTTGCACATGATTTTACTTATTTGGCTTTACCATAGCAAGCGTGTGTCCTTAGTGAGGGAATCTAAGTGGGCATCAGATCGCCAGGTTGGTGGGGATGGTACCTGTTGGTTCTGTATCAGAGCCTGTTGAAGGAGCCACTTGGCGGGTGTGTTGAGAGTTCAGTGTGTCAGTGTTGAGGGCAGGAGGGGATTGAGGGTGTGAGGTACGCAGTGTGCCTCCTGTCCTGGTGGGCGTGACAGCTAACCAAACCGGTGACTGAGGGCAGGTTTGGTCGGGTGTCCTGCACAGCTGGGCTGTCCCACATCTGCCGCTCCTCACCCAGAATGAGTCATATCCAGCATGAAGATCAGCACAAAAACTTCCGTGTCCGCAAGAAAATCCACGCAGATACCTCCTAAGTAGACGGGGCCACAGTACTTAGGATTTTGAAACTCAGTTCAAGAGGAAATGCAGAAGTGGTCAGGGCCAAACCTGCTGGCCTACATCCTC
The DNA here is from genome assembly GCF_027595985.1 of Sorex araneus. Taxonomy (NCBI): domain Eukaryota; kingdom Metazoa; phylum Chordata; class Mammalia; order Eulipotyphla; family Soricidae; genus Sorex; species Sorex araneus. The sequence goes on along the minus strand of NC_073303.1, from coordinate 20,626,135 downwards.
AGTGTATTTATACACTGTATATACTTTTCTGTGTATTGATGTGCATTGCTGTTTGTAGAATGAGAGAGAGAGAGAGAGAGAGAGAGAGAGAGTGAGAGTGTGTGTGTGTGTGTGTGTGTGTGTGTGTGTGTGTGTGTGTGTGTGTGTGTGTGTGTGTGTCTTATCTATACTGCAGGGAATGGTTTTGTTGTAGGATTTGGCTTTTTTGCTCACTGAGTCTCATTCCTGGTTCTCTTCTGTGTCGAATGGTGTCTGGGCAGGATAATCCTTTGTATCATGTCCTTCCGGTTCATCTTCGTAGATGGATGATTCCTTGGCGTTTAGGATGGTCTCATTAGACCTCTTGGTTCTTACCACAGTTTCATCTGCAAAACCAAATCTCTTGGGCCTGGGCCTGTGTAACTCAGTGCGAGACTTCTTGTGGATTCAGTCCTCCACACCAAACCCAAACCCAAACCCAAAGGAACCACGCTTCTGTGTTCTCCATCACCAAGCCCCTCCAGCCCCGCCCCCCCACCCCCCCATGTCAACCTTGCAGACTGATTTGCTGTTGGTCACGGACTTTGGAATTGCTTTTGATTCCTTAGAGACCTTTGTTTATTTTCCTCTGTCTCTAACATGTTCCTGTCCAGGCAAGGTTATTGATTAACTGAATTCTAGGAAAAAAGGGACTGTCATTTTTTTTTTTTAACCTTTTGCCTCCCCAAAGTTCTACTGCAGTAAACCAAGCTGACAAATGTCTTGGGAATCTCTCAAGAAGTTCCTTTGCCTGCGTGGAAGATGCACCCACCGTGTAGCCGACTCCGGCATCTCATAGGTAGGGCATAGAAACAGCCGGTGTGTCCTCTGTTACAACCCACTTGCTACGTAGCCGACTTCGGCGCTCAAACCCACTTGAGCACATTTGTGCGGGTTGACTCGTCGATCTCCAACTTTGGGAGAGATAACGAGGACTGTTCTCCATCTTCCGTTGTACTGTTTGGAGTTTCTCCATGTATTGGTTTTTGATCAAACAGCGTATATTTCTTTTCTCACTTTGCAGGCAAGAGGGGGGGGGTCACACTTTGCCACTCTGCTGTGCTCAGACTCCTCCCGGGTCTGGCGCAAGCTCAGGGCTTGCTCCTGCTGGGGGCGCGGGACCCTGTGTGTGGTGACCCCGGGCATCCCCTGCAGATAAAGCATGTGCTCAGGGGTTGCCCCAGAGCTGCTGCTCTCAGACACCCCCTGGTTCCAGTGACTTTGGACCGCACCTGGCGGTACTCAGGGCTTACTCCTTGGCTCTGTGCTCAGGAATCACTCCTGCTTGGCCTCAGGGGACCCTGTGGGGTGCCAGGGACCAAACCCGGTCAGCCGCCTGCGAGGCCAGTGCCCTGCCCGCTCCTGTAGTATCTCTCGGGGAGGGCCTCACCCTCCATTGAGATCACCGGTTTGTCCAAGTGTCTTGCTGCTTCTTAGCAAGACCGCCTCACTCTGGGCATATCACCCGCCCTGCCCTCCCTGGCCCAGCCTTATCTTTCTTTCTTTCTTTTTTTTGGGGGGTGGGGGTCACACCCAGCGATGCTCAGGGGTTTACTCCTGGCTCTACACTCAGGAATTACTCCTGGCAGTGCTGGGGGACCATATGGGATGCCAGGGATTGAACCTGGGTTGGCCGCATGCAAGGCAGACACCCTATCTGTTGTGCTATCGCCGTATCTCTCTTGCCTACTCTTTTGTCCTTTGTTCGTTTTGCAGAGAACACTGAAAATACTCAGTTCTACCTGCCTGCACCCCTGCAGGCTCCCTGTGGCTGTCCTGCCCGCCTCCCCCCCTTTTGGGTTTAGTCCATAGGCAGTGTGTGTTGCCGGGCACCATGAACAACCCCCCTCCCCCCCCCCCCCCCAGTGAAACAGCACGACCCGCTCGCGCTCCCTGTAGTAACCACACGCTCTTTCCCTTATCCCAAAGGAAGCTTAAGCTTTTGCAATCTGGTGAAATCAGCCGACTCCCCCTTTCTTAAGAGCTTTCCAAGAAGCTTAAAATAGAGCACCCGGGAGTGCAAAGGGACTGCATAACCAGGAGGCACAGTCGTCACGGATGGTACAGCAAACCTCTGATACAGCGGTGCGTGCTGCTTAACCCTCCGGGAAATGACAGGCCCTGGTGGGATGTCCCATTATTGTCATTTCAGAGTGATGGTAATCCATGATATCCATGGCCACTGCAGTGTGTGATATAATAATATTTACTGTTTTTGTTGTTGTTATTTAAAAAATAAACAATGTCAAACTCACCAGGTTCTGCTTTCTCTGGCTTCCTGCCTGTAGTCATAGTTGAAGGAATGGCAGTTCCGGTAAGAGGCTGATGGCAGTCACTCTGCTGCTGTTTCTTGATCCAACTCCACAGATGGAACAGTATCTGGGACTCTGGAGTTGGCCCCTTGAGGTGCTCCCTGCTGTGCTCCCCCTTCCACCTTCTGACCCTTTAAGCCCCTGTTTCCCTATTGTGCCCTTACGGTGCCTTTCTGGGTTTGAAGCCCACTCAAGCCCACCCAAGCCTCTCCCAGCCCATGGCTCCAAATCACGTGCATGTCTGCAGTGATTTGTGTAACTGCTTTTTTCCACAAGGGAGCTCTGGGGCTCCCTCTCTCTCTCTCTTTTTTTTTTTTTTTTGCTTTTTGGGTCACACCCAGCGATGCTCAGGGGTTACTCCTGGCTTTGCATTCAGGAATTACTCCTGGCGGTGCTTGGGGGACCATATGGGATGCTGAGGATCGAACCCGGGTTGGCCGAGTGCAAGGCAAACGCCCTACCCACTGTGCTATCGCTCCGGCCCCTCTGGGGCTCTCTGAACTTTTTAGGGTGCAGTGGATCTCCCTCTTGTCACCAGCAACAGTACCTGAGGCCCACTGAGTATGAGGATCTGCATAGCACCTTAGGCGCAGGGAACCAGCCGGCTGAGAAAAATCTCACCTGATGGTCCCTGGGAGTGACCGCTGGGCCTCGTGTATGGTACATGGGGAGTACGGTGACAGGCGGAGAGCCAGGAAGTAATGGTGAGATGTAATGCACTTGTTTGAGGAGCGCACGCCCCCCCCCCCCCAAACTTGTGTATGTGCTTTATGTGTTCTCTCTGTATGCATGCTCATGCCTTAGATGCACGTAGTATTAGTCCCACTGTCTGGCATGTAGGTGCTCAGATTCTTTTTTGCAATTTTTATACATTTTATTTTCATAAAGCACACGATCGACCTGGGTTCGATTCCTCCGTCCATCTCGGAGAGCCTGGCAAGCTACCCATGGTGTATTGGATATGCCAAAACAGTAACAACAAGTCTCACAATGGAGACGTTACTGGTGTCCGCTCGAGCAAATCTATGAACAACTGGACGACAGTTCACAAGTTCATTACAGACGATATTCAAACACCCACCCAACCAGCAAGCATCTTCTGACCACAATAAGAGGGAAGTGTGTAAAGGTTGTTGATTTTATTCTGGGGCCCTTTGAGCCCATACATAAGAGCAAGTATGTTAATATCAAACACATGTGTGCTGCTTTAGGTACATCAGTGGGCTAGAGTATAAGAGGTCTCGCAGCCGCAAATGTGGCTGCACGCTCCAGGGAAAACTGCATCGCTTTCTTCTAGGAGCTTTGTGTCTGGATCTTGGCCTTTGATGAGATTACATGGTGCCCGTGGCCATTTGTGGCTATGACTACCAAGCTACTGGAAAACTGGGGATCTGGGTGGAGGAGGCCCAGTTCTGATCGGAGCAGGCTTGGAGATCTCAGCCATGGGTCCCACATACCTGGGTTCCTCTACCGGTTCCTTCATGCGTGAAGCTCGTCGGAGTGTGTGGAGAGTGGCCTTGAGTATGGCTATGACTGGGTTCTGGAGGTTTTTGGCTGCCTGGGTTCTGTTTGGGGTGGGGAGGGAAACTCAACCCCCCCCCCCCCCCCAGGGGCCTGGTGAGAACAGCCTGGCACAGGGGCAGTAGATTCTTCTGCTGGTGCTCAGGTTCTTAAGCTTTTTTTATTTTAGAGTTTTTTTTGGGGGGGAGGAAGGGGGTGCAGTACGTTGGGCCACCCCCCCAGCAGTGCTCAGGGTTTACTCCTAGCTCTGTGCTCAGGGATCATGCCTGGCAGTGCTTAGAGGTCCATTTGTGTTCAGGGATTGAACCGTAGCTGGCTACAAGCAAGGCAAGTGTCCCACTTGCTGTACTATCTGCTGGGCTGTGCCCAGCAGCCCATTCTTTGATAGACAGGATGAGGGTCTTAAGTTCACTTGGCTCTCTGGAGAGCGACGCTTTCCTGTGTCTTTCCCTCTAAATTATGCATAGCATCTCATTAATTGTTTTTTTTTTTTTCCTGATGCACAAGCCCGGTCAGGCCCCCCGGAGAGCAGGGCCCTTTATTTGTACCTGGAGCGCCCTCAGGGTTCGAAAGCGTGACTGATTGAGCTTGTAGAAGTGCCGCGTGGCTGAAATGAGGGGCTCCTTTTCTAAGGTGCCTGAGAGCTTCTGCTTTATTTTCTCTCCCCCACCCCCAAATATTTTACCTCACCAGCACCAAGTACGCCTGCTGGGCCTCCGGGGTCCGTGGAGGTGGGTCCGATTGGCCGCGCTACAGGAGAGGAGGAAGTGCTGCTGGCGGCGCAGTGGAGCCTGTAGTTACTGGGGCTCAGGCTGGGGGCCTTGGGTGGGGCATCCCCCCCTGCCTCCCACCACGGGAAGAAGGGATGTGTGTGTCTGGGGAGGGTGGTCTGCCCCTCCCAGGACTCCCCTCCGGTCTGCTTTCCATCCCCTGTTATCTGTCCATCTATTATCTGCCATCTGCCCATCAGGGATTCATTATCTGTCGTCCATGTATCATTTGGGGGTACACTTGGCCCTGCTGGGGCTACAGTGCTGCTCCGTGGTGACCCAAGTACCGGCAGAATCGCGCCCAGGCCTCCTGCATGCACAGCGTGTGTTCAGCCTGTCGAACACTCGCTCTGACCCTTGGTTGTTCCTTTTCAGAGTAATTGTGTGGCGCCACCATAGTGAGCTTGTGGATTGTTGGTCTTGGGGCAGTGTGTCCGGTCTTTGACTCCTGTGGGCTGTCTGGAGCGCAGGGCTTGAGGGCCCCTGGAGTCCTAGGTGGGAAGTTACGAGGCAAAGGTCCCCTTTCGGTGACAGTTTCTTCTCCCCAGCGCCGCTGAGTCCCTTAGGCACCCACGGGTTCCTGCTGCTCCCTGCCCCACGTCTGTCCGTCCGCAGCGCTGGTGTTGCCCGTCTTCCCACTCTCTTTCAGTGTCCTGACTGAGCGTTTGCCCGGTATCTAGATGTGATGACAGGTGAGTCTGAATATGTCTTAGGAATGCACTGCGCTGAGCTGGCGGAGTCACGGAGAGATGGTTCAAGAGTCCTGGAGTTTTGGTTAAGGCGCCTCGTCCCTTCCCATAGAAGGCAGAGGGTACTCCTAAAAGTCATCTTCAGGTTCAGTTCTTGTCTCCAAAACTACTTTACATTTAAAATTTGGGGGTATCTTTCTATCAGAATTTTTGTTTGTTTTTGTTTTGGGGCCACCCCTGGCAGTGTTGGGAGGGGTGCTCCCTGCTCTGTGCTCAGGAGACCGTTTGCCATGCCAGGGATCAAGCTGGGGCTGGCAGTATGCCCGGCAAGCACTTTAACCCGTTTACCATTTCTCCTTTGCCTTGGAGCAAAGGAAAGGAGAGGTGACCAGCGGAAGCTGCTCCTGTCACCTGTACTTAGTCCTACACGGCTTCTCAGCCTGTGTCACACCAGAATTGGCAGTTAAGTCAAGAGGGACAATTTCTTTGACCAAGGGAGGAGGTTACCACTGGTCCTTGAAGGATAGGCTGGACAGAGAATCCATGGCGAGCTGTGTTGGGTGGACTCTAGATCTTGCGTTTTATTTCATTTTTTTTTTTGGGGGGGGGGGCGCAAACCCTGCAGTAGTTAGGATTTACTCCTGGCACTGTGCTCAGGATCACTCCTTGTGGGGATCAGGGGATCATACTGGTGCCAGGGATCGAACCCAGGTCCGCCACTTGCAAAGCAAGCACCTTACCTGCCTCACGCTCCAGTTCTTACATGCAAATCTCTCATACGATTCTCACATACCCACAAGTGCAAGAACAAATCTGCCCTCGGCTCCCAGAGCCCCTCCTGCCAGGCTCAGCCAGTTGCTCTCCTTGGTGAGACTGGAAATTCTCCTCTTGTGTTATGATCTTTCGGGTTCCAGGAGTTCTCTCCCCTTTGTCTCTTACATGCCCCGCCCTCCCACATCTTTATCCCAACACTTTTACAAGTGACTCAGTAATATTTATTAGTTCGAAGTAAATGATATTTTTTTTATTTCTGGTATAATTACAGGCTTGCCGGTTGCTTGGGCGAGGCCCTTGTGGCGCGCATGCTAATGGGCCCATTGTTGGAGCCGGGGAGCCTTAGAGAATTTTGCTGCCGAAGGCTGCAGGCTGCAGGCTGACGGGATGCCAGGGCCCTCCCCCGCCCTCTCTGACTTGCCTTTCCTGGGCTGAGGGTTGCAGCCCAGCTTTAGAGCATTTGCTTTGCCTGTGCAAGGCCTTGGCTTCATCTCAGCCTGGCCCAAAACAAACAAACAAAAGAAAAGACACTGTTTGGCGAAAAGTTGCAAACACAGGAGAGAGTTGTTTTATTTGACCATCTTTGTTCTTAGACTTTTCCCTGTCTCCCCCCTGCCTTGTACGTAGGAAGTGCTGAAGCAGTTGAGAGTGAATTGCCTGCCCTACCTCGGCTATATTTCCTCCGTATGACTGTTTTGGGGGTGGGGGGAGAGAGAGAGAGAGAGAGGAGAGAGGGGAAAGAGAGGAGAGAGAGAGGAGAGAGAGAGAGAGAGGAAGGGAGGGAAGGAGGGAAGGGAGAAGAGAGGAGAGAGAACACTTATTTCCCAGCTTGAGGTTTGACTCCGTTATGATCGTGGTAATCATTTACAGATTCGGGGAATCTCCAAATCTCAGGACTGGCTTTGTCTATTCCCTGTCTTCCTGGTGACCGTCTCTGACTGTCCTTCCTCGAGGGCCCCCCCCTGTCTGTCCCTGCTGATGTCTGTCAGTAAACTCAGAATGCCCCATGAATGTTTGTTTGGTTTGGGCCCATTCCCGGCTCTGTGCCCAGGGATCCCTTCGGGACCATTGATAGTGCTGGGGACTGAGTCACCAGTGGCTGCCAGGCCAGTGCCTAACCAGCCGGACCGTCTCTCCCGCCCTCCCTTTATGCCCTTCCGTGCCTCCCACGCCGTCCTGGGCTTGCTCTGGCCCTGGGAGCCCCGGGGAGAGGGGAGGCAGGACCCATGCACAAGGACCCCTGTTTCCCCTCGGCTAAGTAGCATTTGCCATCGATGCTTTTTCCTTTGGGAGTGATATATATGTACTTTGGAAAGTAAGCGAAAGCCCTGTGTCGGGGTGTTGGCAGGGGCAACCCCTCACCTTGCAAGCAGCATTGAGGGGAACCCTAAGGTCCTTCCTGGTGATGCCTGCTCAGCTGGGCTGGTGGTTCAGTGCTCAGATTCGGCCGTGCGAATTCGGTCATCGAACCTAAGCACCCCTCCCCCCCTTGGTGCTTCGGGAACTCCAAGGTGACGCAGCTGTGTTTGAGAGTGTATGGTACAAGGCACGTGCCCTAATCCTTATGTCTGGTTTTCCGCACTCTGGAAAGTATTAAAATCTTAATCCAAATCTGAACCTGAAAGTATATGATCAGGGGTACCACCTAGTAGTTTCTCTTCAAAGGACTTTTCTAAGTAACTTTCCGTAGAAACTTAGTAATGAAGACATTCTAGGGAGTTAATTCAAGCTCTTCCTACTGTAAGCCAAGAAAGTGAAATGACATAATCAGAATATGATCAAGTGTCAGAATTGCCTTTGAATGGTAGGTTATGTCACTGCAGTGTCAGGGTACTTTCTCAGAACGCCCCTCCCCCCACACACACACTTCCAAGTATCTTTATTATACATCGTGAAAGTAAGAATTATCTTCTTTAAAACTCGGTTCTCATTTTTCGGGTGAGAACTCCTCCCAAGGAACCCCTCCCAATGAGAGTTCTCTGAAGAATGTTCGGAACTCAGTACGATGAGAATTTCAAATGCCACCAGCTTTTTCTAGTGAATGTTTGGTTCATGTTCCATGAGTTGTACAAGTGGCGTACAGCAGAGGATGGAGAATTCTTGTCTTGCTTTTTCAGCTTCTTTGAACTGTGAAAAAGAAACTCTTGATATTTTTGATCTTGTACATGCCATGTAGCACAGTTTGTACTCGGAACAGTCATTTGAGTGTTACTTAGAAGCCTCCGCCCACGAAGAAAGACCGGAAGCAAATGACCGGGGTGTGTGGAGTGGAACATTGCTCCAGGCTGCTTTGGGCTAAATAAAAATCCCCGTGCACGTGCACGCACAGGAGAGAGAGCTCATGCGGCTGCCTGTGCCCCCTCCCCTGCACCCCCGCCCCCCCATTTCTCCTAGATCAGTGAGAGAATACCTGTTTTTAAATAATGGCCCATGATTGGGTTTCAGGCTAGAATGTTCCAGCACCTGTCCACTTCCCTGCGCCCATGACCCCAGTTTTTCTCCTGCCTCTGTGGCTGTCACTGTTTCCCCTGTCTCCCCTGTCCCCTCCCTCACCAATTTTTAAAAATCAAAAATTTTTAACCCCTGGCAATGTAACAGGGGTTACTCTTGGCTCTGCACTCAGGAATCACTCCTGGCGGTGCTCGGGGGACCATATGGGATGCTGGGGATCGAACCCAGGTTGGCTGTGTGCAAGGCAAACGCTCTACCCACTGTATTATCACTCTGGTCATCAACCAATTTTTTTTTTTTTTAAGGTGCCTTGGTTTACAGCACTGCTGCTGATAGGAAACATTTTTTGAGGTCTTAAGGTCCAGCTTGTCTCAGGTGTCTCACTCCCCCTTTTTTTCCTGTGCCGTATTTTGTGGCCCATACAGAGGGACCACCTGCACTCTCCAGGACAGTCCTCATTGGCTAGAAATGATCGGGCTCACTTCTGCCCGCTTCTTCCGTGTGAGTCTGGTGCGGGGGAGAGGTGGATGGGTGAGAGGCAGCCCGGATTGAGCCCTTTCTCCCTTTTGCCGTGATTTGCTATGGGGAGGCTCATGTTCTCCTTGAATGTCCTGGTCCAGGGCCTTCCCAACTTCACTTCCCAATGCCTCGGGCACTCTTGCAGGACATGCGGAGGTTTCTGAAGTGAGATTTCCTTTCCTGTTTGGATTTGGGGCCACACCTGGCAATGGTCAGGGGTTACTCCCGGCTCTGCACTCAGGGATCACTCCTGTCAGGCTGGGGGAACCATATGTGGTAGCACGGAGCGAATTTGGGTTGGCTGTGTGCAAGGCAAACTCTGTATCCGCCGTCCTGTTAAGCCTTTAAACTGTGACTTCACTAATCGGCCCAATATTTGCCAGAACAAATAACAGTGAAGATTGGGTGTCTGTTTTTCCTTTTTTTTTTTTTTTTTTTAAAACTTTTTTTGAGTCACACCTGGCTATACTCAGAGGTTACTCCTGGCTCTGCACCCAGGAATTACTCCTAGAGGTGCTGGGGGACCATATGCGATGCCTGGGATTGAACCCAGATCAGCCGTGTGGAAGGCAAAACACTACCCGCTGTACTACCACTCTGGCCCCTATTTATTTTATTTTATTTATTTATGGTTTGCTTTTTGTTTTTTTGGGTCACACCTGGTTCCCTCTCGTCAAACGTGTAGAATAGAGTCCAGGTGTGATATGTGCAAGGCATATTCAAGCATAGTTCCCCAGCCCCTCTTTTTCATTTTAAAATTAAAAAAATCTTACAAGCTACTAAGTTGGGGTTGGGGAAAGGAGGAGACGTAAGAGCACATGTCGACCCAAACTCTGGACCAGTTCTTGGACTGGCTTAACTCTGTAAGCACTCTGGGGTGTCCCCTGTTTCAAAAAACCCAGGAAGTTATCAAGGCTTGCTCTGAAGTGTGTTTTAAGGAGAAGGCATAATAATATGCCTTGAAGGAGCGCTGAGGGCTCCGAGGGAAACGGGAGCCGGCAGGCAGCAAACGCAGGGCTGCTAAGTGATGCTTAAGCTTCACGCTCAGAACCATTTTTCCGGGCCGCCTAACGGCCTCCTTCCCCCGCTCCTCTCCAGCTTCCTGGAGGTACTGCGCTTGTTTTGAGCTCGTTCAGAGTAATAAACTGCACCCGTAATTCATGAGCTAGCAGGGCCGCCTTTAACTGCCGCAGCTAGGAGAATAATGACGGCATTTAAAATTACACATCGCTCATTTTGGGCCTTTTCTGTTTCAACTTATGAATGAAATTTATGAGCCAATTACTGGGTGGTGGAGCCTGTTTGCAAAGACCGAGCGTCCCTGCGATGTTGTCACTTCTGCTGGTGAGTGCGTGCGTGTGTGTGTGAGAGAGCGAGAGAGAGAGAGAGAGAGAGAGAGAGAGAGAGAGAGAGAGAGAGAGAGAGAGAGAGAGAGAGAGAGAGAATGAGAGAATGAGAGTGAATATATATTCCATGATGTTTACCGCAGCTTGCATTCTTGTTTTGGAGGCTATATCTGGTGGTGCTCAGGGGGACCACGTGATGCTGGGGATTAAATCTGGGGCCCCTACGTGCTCCAAACACGCACACCCCGGCCCTTTGTACAGCTTTTCTCTTCTCTCTCTCTTTATCTCTCTTTCTCTTTTTTTATGGTTTTTTTTTTTTTTTTGTTTGTTTGTTTTTGGGTGACACCCGGTGATGCACAGGGCTTACTCCTGGCTCATGCACTCAGGAATTACTCCTGGCGGTGATATGGGATGCTGGGACTCGAACCCGGGTCAGCCGCATGCAAGGCAAATGCCCTACCTGCTGTGTTATCGCTCCAGCCCCTCTTTCTCTCTATCTTAAATTGTTTTGGATTTGCTTGATGGGGGGGACACCCCCTAATGCTGGGGGACTTTCCCCGGCGTGGTGCTCGGGGGGTTGCTCCTCAGAGGCCCCCTCGGCACTGGGGCTGAGGCAGGCGGCCTCTCCTGTGCGTGAACGATGTTCTCCAGCCCTTTGAGTCCTTTCTCTGGCCGCAGATTGCTTTCTTAATTTTTATTTGGGGTAGGCATCAAGGTTTGGGGACACACCCAGCAGTGCTCAGAGGCTACTGCTGGCTCAGGGGTCACTCTGCTCATATGTGGTGTTGGGGATCAAACCAGGGGCAGCTAGCTAGCTGTGTACAAGGCCGAGTACCTTTCCAGCCTCCGCTTTTTTTTTTTTTTAAATAGGTGTGTGTGTGGGGGCAGTGATGCACACCTGGCCTTGCTTAGGACTCATTCCTGCCTAAGCTCAGGGATCGAACCCAAGTGAGCTTGTACAAGGCAAGCTCTGTACTTCCTTTCCTGTCTCTCCAGTCCCTGAGTTCTTAACTGGAAATACTTGTTTCAAAGAGAGATGAGGGTTACCCACACTCTTCCTGTTAGAATTGTTAGCTGTCAGTATGTAACTACTGGGGTGGGGGAGCAAAAGTTACTGGGGTGAGGAGATTATGGATATAAAAGAACAAGCTCCGATTCCCTCCACGATCTTGTAGCTAACTGAAGACTCCAAGGGAAATACTTAGAGGAGTGTATCGGAAACTAGTTTTTTAGTAACAGTTTCTCAGAAATGGCTATAATCACTCAAATCCCAGGTCCTTAAGAGTTCCAGAGGAACAGCAGGACCACAGATGGAGAAGAACTACCAAATGATAGGGTGTGATTTGAGTTAGCAAATTGGAAACTTGCGCCCGGTTTTTCCTTTCGCAGATTTTTCTTTTCTCTGAGAAAGACGAGGGTGTTGTGGCATAACTTTCATGCTCTTAAAAGTGAGGCCGTATTAATCATGCGCATTTCACTTTTCTCTCCTGAGTTCTAGGCATTTTGGCTCGAAATCCATTACCAGTGTGTCCTTGACGTTTACAGAGCCCCACTTAGGGCCCTGTTTCTGACGTGCGCTGTCCCAGGTTTCATCCGAGTGACTGGAAGTGACGTTTATTTATTGACTGCGGAGAGCAGATCACGCTAATGGATAGCGGCAGTCCATCTCCCGTTGCGAGAGGCAGCACTTGGCGGGGAGACCGGGCCAGCTGTCTCTCCTCTGTGGAACTAACTCGCTGGCCTGAAGTCCTAGGGAGAGGGTTAGAGGGTTGTGTGGGACGGAGCCCGTGGTTTGAGAGTCCGACTGCAGAGCTACACACATTCCTGTGTCTTTGAAACGTAAGGAACGTTTTGTGCATATTTGAGTATTAAATTCGAAGCAAGGCAGGGGTTTCCTCTCTGTGTGTCGCTGGCACGTGCAATTAGGATCTAGTGCGGGAATGTCTGGGATGGTGACTCAGGCAGTAGTTAAGGTGAGTTCCTTATTTTTTAAACTCTGAATTTTTTTTTTTTTTTGGACCTTGCCGGGTGATGCTCAGGGGTTAATCCTGGCTCTACAGTGCTCAGGGAACCGTATGGGATGCTGGGAATCGAACCCGGGTTGGCCGCGTGTAAGGCAAACACCCTACCTGCTGTGCTATCACTCCAGGCCTAAATGGCTTATAACAAAGGGGAAGGTTTCCTTTTGGTATTGCTATACGTCGCCTCATTTAATAATACCTCACGATCAGGATTCCTGGTGGTTAATATATAAAATGGCTGGCAGGGGTGAGCTGCACATACTTTCCTGTGAATTTCCTCTTGTTCGTGTCTCGTGGCAGGCGCGAGAGTAAGTGGCAGGTGAGGTTTATAGTGATAAGGGTAAATCCTGGAAGTGGGGGGCTTAGGGGGGTAGCCCGACAACAGGCCATTCCTTTCTCTGCAGTTTGGAGAAGGAGGGAGGGGATACTCACTTTCCAGAGAGCAGGGGTCACTGGGGGTTTTGCGGAAATGATCCTTCTGGGCCAACATAGGAGGGGTGGGGCTGAGAATATAGCTCTGGGCTCTCCTCGATGCTGGTGGCTTCTGGATTCTCTTAATTATCTCTCCCCGAAGGCGTGCCGTGCCCTGCCCCCCTCTCAGCACCCCCCCCCCCGCCCCCCAGCACCACCAGGAGTAATTCCTTAGTGCAGAGCCAGGAGTAACCCCCCAATCAGAAAGGAAAACAAAACAAAAAAAACCTAAAGACTGAAAAAGCCCGGAGTCCTGCCGGAATTGAACCCGTGAGCTGACGCGTGGCGCCCTCCTTGCACGGACAGCGAACACCTCGCGGTGGAAGGGTTGAATTCTGGCCTCGGTCCTACTTCCAAGATCAACAGGATGAACGGGTTGAGCAAAGCCCTAGTCGTTAAGTAGCTTTCAACTTGAAACTTTCAACTTGAAACAGACCCGGGGCCTTGGCACACATCCCCAGCCCCACCTTCTTCCACGTTATTTTCCCGATGGTATTTTCGGTGCCGGTTACTGTTCTTGAGTGTTGTTTTATGCCGCGTCTCCAGTTGACCCAGGACAGACGTCTGCCAGTCTGGCAGGAGGCAATCACTCAGCACTCATTCCAGCTCATAATTGACGGGCGGGCGCCCTGGATCCAGACCCCAGCTCTGCCCTTGCGGTAAGCTCTGGGCTACTTGCTTATGGGCTCTGTGCTGCCTTTTCCTCAGCTGAGGGATGAGCATGAGCCGGTTGCCGGGGCCGTCTAGGCAGGCCCTTGTGGGGCAGGGCAGCTCCTCTTGGGCTGCTGCTAACGCTCCCTTCCTGCTCCTGCCTGGCCCCCGGCTCCTTTTGCCCTCTGGAGTTGGTGCTGCACGGTGGGCATGGCTGGCCGAGTCCCCGCTGGGCATGGTCAGGCCGGCCAGCTGCAGCCTCCCGGGAGTGTGGAGGGCTTTGTGGAGTTGGTGCTCTGCAGGGCCCAGCCCAGGTCCCTCTCTGCAATTGTCCCTAACAGCTCCTGATTCCACGGGGTGGATGTGATGGATGCTTTTCTTTCTCTGACCCCAGCGCAGGGGGCCTCCCCCCTCCCCACCAACCCTTTAATTATTTTTTTTTCTTTTTGGGTCACACCCGGTGATTCACAGGTGTTACTCCTGGCTCTGTACTGAAGAATTATGCCTGGCAGTGCGCCCAGGGGACCATATGGGATGCTGGGAATCAAACCCTGGTCGGCCGCATGTAAGGCAAACGCCCTACCCGCTGTGCTATCTTTCCAACCCCCTTAGTTATTTCTTTAAAAATAGTCAAATATTTATTGACCATTTCTGTGTCTGTGTTTGTGTGTGTGTGTCCCCTGTCTGCCAGTCCAGCCACCCGTCTTGTGTGCACAGCTCATGTGGCTGGGGAGTCCCAGGAGTTGGAGGTTGTAGAGGGGAATATTTTATCTCCCTAATTCCTCCTTTTCTCTGAGCCCAGAGACTTTTACAACAATTTATGGGGATACCTGAGACCTGTTCGGGCACCAGCAACATGGAACCTGTGTGTACACACACACACACACACACACACACACACACACACACACACACACCCGTTTCTTGGTGACTGACACACACACACACACACACACCCTTTCTTGGTGACTCACTGACACACACTCTTTCTTGGAGACTAACACGCACACACACACACCCTTTCTTGGTGACTGACACACAGACACACCCTTTCTTGGTGACTCTCACACACAAACACACACACACACACACACACACACACACCCTTTCTTGGTGACTGACACACACACACACACACACACACACACACACACACACACACACACACACCTTTTCTTGGTGACTGATGGGAGAGTGAGCCCCACACCTCGGGGCAAGGCTGCAGATTTTCCAGCGAGTTGGCACAGAGGAAGTAGCTGCTGGACTCTGTCACCCTCTGTCCTGGCCTCTTTGCCCTGTTGCTCTGCTGTGGCAGTTGTTGAGGGACGATTGGGAGGGGAAGGGGTGGGGTGTGGAAAATTTGTGTCGGCTGGGCGTCTTATGTAACTCCAGGGATGTCCTCTTCACTGGGAGTCTGCCGCCCCCCACCCCCACCCCGAAGGCAGCATCCAGAAAAGCGGTTCCCGGAAGAGGGCTGACACCCTGCTCCCCCCACAACCCCGCGCAGTTGCTCCCGCACAGCTACATGCCTCTGGTTGCGGATTCACAGTTTTCACCCCACTGGATTCTCCCTTCCTCGCTACCAGCCTCTTTGCTTGCAGTCCAGCTCGGTTGGAGTCAGATCCGTTTTCCTCCCTCGGTTCCATCTGTGGTCGGACGCGTTTTAAGTTCAAGCCAGTCTCTTCCGTGTGAGCGAGGCAGATGCAGTTTTCCCCTTCGACTTTGACCTCGGCGTTAGTAACAGGCAGAAGCAGATGTCCTTGTTGACGGAGTGTTGACGGAGTTCCCGGGACGTCGGCGAGCTTGGCCTAGGGTTTTCCCCGGGCGCCCGGAGTCTCCCCCAGCGAATGCGCTGTTGGTGAGCGATGAGCTTCGAGTTCAGCTGAGGTCTCCGCCGCTCCTCCCGGGCCGCCGGCGAGTGTTTGCCAGAGGCCTCACCTTCTCTTTAGGGCCGTTGTGTGTGCTCTGGGCTCGGTCTGGATACACATTATTCTCAACTGTTGGAGGCAAAGAATTTGCGAGGCTTTGCCACTGTGGCTTTGGCGACAGTTGTGAAAATGCAAAGTAGAATTTGGTTTGCGTTCGCCGCGGCCTGCGCTCCTGGGGCCAGATCTGTCTCTCGGCTAAATGTCAGGGTTTCAAAACTGGACCGGCAGTTTAGGCTCGGAGTGTTCCTGGCTTTTCCACTGGCAAAGTGGCTTCAGTTTTCATACTCGCAGGTCCCGAACGGCAGTTGCTTTTAGTGCCTCACGGTTAGCTTGTCTCGTTACAGAGGGACAATCATGCGGCATGTGCAGCCGTGGCCTTTAGAAACAGGTTTTAGTGCCCGCAACCCCGGTAGCCTCAACAAGAGTTTGTTGATGTTTCCCCTCCCCCCACTCACCCCTGACCTTTCTCATTAGCAACGCAGCAGTCATGGTTGGGGTGACAAGATTTCATCTCCGCGATCATGCCATTGAGTCCATTTTTCTGGGACTGCCCCCCCAAAATCTTGATGCTTAAAATATATGTGTTTGAGCATCAAAGTAGGTGGGTGCAGATCCTATGCACAGGGCAGATGCCCAGCCCAGCTGTTGACACTATGCCAGGTCAAGAAAGGAACTGGGGGCTGGAGCAATAATACAGTGGGTAGGGTGTTTGCCTTGCACTCGGCCGTCCTGGGTTTGATTCCCAGCATCCCATAGGGTTCCCCAAGCACCACTAGGAGTAATTCCTGACTGCAAAGCCAGGAGTAACCCCTGTGCATCGCCAGGTGTGACCCAAAGAGTGAAAGATAAAAAAAGAAGAAAGGAGCTGGTCCTGCCTGCTGCCCGGAAGTGTGTCTTTGCCAGTCCAGTTCGGCTGTGTATCATTTGGATCTTTCCGGGAGATGTGAGAAGGCCTTTCCCACAAGGCCGAGGCAGGAAGCAGGGTGGAGGCCACAGGGAGGGGGCAGACGGACAGTCGGACTTCTCCGGACCTCCTCCATACACTTTGAAGTTTAAATATGTGTTTCCCTTGTGCTGTTTTTAGTAGACGGCAATTAGCCATTTACATTTGAACTTGAAAGCGTCTCGGGCCTCTGCTGGGGAGTGGGGTTGTGGGTTCGCAAACCCTGTAGCTTACCCACCAGAAAATTTGAGTTGTCCACTTTGAGTTTTCAGTTGGAACTGCTTCGCTCTGGGTAGTTTTCTTTCCTGATGGGACACTTTAATATATTGAGTTTATAGGGAGAAATTTGGTACATTTCTTGTTTCCTTTCTTTTTGGTCACATCTGGTGGTGCTCAGGCCTTACTCTTGGCTCTGTGCTCAGGGATCACTCCTGGCAGGCTCCAGAGACCACATTGACTGCCTGGGATCGAACCCAGGTCAGCTGGCATGCAAGGCAAGTACCTTAGCTGCTTTGCTGTCACTCTGGCCCCAAATTTGGTACATTTCTATACTTGAGTCTCCTTTGTGTGGAATAGTTGAATTTCCAACTGATTGCCAGGACCAATGAGAAATACGTTCATTGCCCAAATTTGTTAGGATAGCCGAGCCTGGTTTCAGTTAATTTGCAGAGTTCACTTTAGTGCATAATTCATCAGACCCAAGAAATCCAGACTCTCAGCAATGTAGCTTAAAACTTAATTATTTTAACTGGAGCCAGTGAAGTAACAGCTGAAATAGCACTTGGCGCTCCAGAACCCAGACGAGGGCTTTCTTGCTCAGACCCGAGTTTCCTTTCTGACATTGGCTCCCAAGTGCTTGGTCCCAGCGTGGGGTGGCAGACCCTCTTCCCATGTTCATCCCCTGTGTCTCCTCACCCCCCTCCCCCCACGGACTTCACCCCACCCCAGCCGCTTCCAGACATCTCCTTCATCCCTCCCCTCTTTCTTCATCATCATTACCGTGCCCCATTTTGTGTAATTCTTTTGTTTTGGGAACCAAAACCATCATTTAAATACCCTTTGAAAATGAAACGCCTCGTGGTTCGTAAATAACTGATGAATAAACTTGCAGTGAATGATTTGAAACCAGTACTGCCTGTCTTTGTTTTATTTGGGGATGTGGGGCCGTGGTGGTGGTGATGGTTTTGGGGTCACAACCAGCGGGTTTACCCCTGACTCGGTGCCCCGGGGTCATACCTGGCAAGGCTAGGTACCGGGGTTCTGGTGTGCAAGGCTGGTGCCTGACCTTCTGTGCTATCTTTTCAGTCCCTTTGCCTGTTTTTTTTTTTTTTTTAAATTTTGATTTATGTTTTGGCTTTTTGGGTCACACCTGGAGATGCTCAGGGGTTACTCCTGGCCCTGCACTCAGGCATCGCTCTTGGCGGTTCTCCTGGGACCATGTGGGATGCCGGGGATTGAACTCTGGTGGGCTGCATGCAAGGCAGACGCCTTACCTGCTGTCCTACTGCTCTGACTCTGCTTTTTTTTTTTTCCAAATAACGTCATTCAACAGTCTCTTATCCTTACAGTCCTGCAATATTTTCAGTGGAAATGACACCGTTGGGGAAAATACATGCCCAACAGGTGCCTGGCAGTGCCCGAGCTGCCGAAGCAGTCTGTGCTATTTTCTCCTACTTTTGTAACCCAGGGCACGGGACAGCCACGCAAGCTGTCAGATACGCAAGCGCGAGCCAGGGGACCCAACTCAGAGACACTCTGCGCGCCCCCCTGCCCGGGACGAGGTGTTGGCACTTCGTTTCTCATCTTGTTAATCTTCCTGTCGCTCCAGTGATACTCGGCCTTGGGCCAGGGCGATGACACAGAGGCCCGGAACATTCTCAGAAGTTCCAGTTTGAGGCCCAGCACGAAGCATCACCGGGCACAGCCCCTGAGGCATTGCCAGGTGTGGACCCCACCCCCACCCCCCTTGAACCCGCCAATTGAAACAAAACCTCCAAGAAATGAAACCGAAGAACAGCAACAAGGAAAAAGGAACTAGACTTTCATAGAGGTCTGGACACAGGGCGGCTTCCGCTCTGCAAAGGTGGTCGGGTCTGGAAACTGCACAGTGCAGGGCCTGGCGGGGGTCTCCTAGTGTGTTCCTGTCCCCCGCGTGCAATCCTGGCAGCCCGGCTCTCTGCGGCTTCCAGCGCCTCAGAGCTCAGCGCCCCCCGCCGACAACCCCCACCCGCCCTCCCCTGCAACTCCAGAGCTGTGGTGCAGGCGCCACACAGGCAGGAAGTGTGACTCCGGGGGCATGCCGTGAGCCCGCGGGCACAGTGCAAAGTGTGGGGTGCGAATTTCTGTGACACCCACGTCTGGCACCCCTGCCTGATGTGCGTCCCCTGGCGAGGCCACCCCAGTCAGGAGTGTGCCTGATGGTGTGTCTGTCCCGCAGTGGTGACAACGGCAGAAGCGACGAAGGGATGGGGGAGGGAGGGAGCAAACATGATAGAGGTGGTTAAGACGGGTCTCAGGAACTTCCCCTCCTGGGGTTACAGGTGGAGAGTTGAATATGTTGGAAAAACAGTAAGATTAGGTCTGGACCACCTGAATTGGTTAGGGGGGTGGCCGGGTGAAGGGCAGCAAGGCCCGGGCCCCGTGGGGCTGAGTGAGACCCTCTGCATTTGGACAGTGTCAGCCCTGGGCTGTAGTTGGTGGCCAAATGGCACCGCTTGGTCCAGCAAGTCGCAGCTAGCAGCTGGCAGGGGGCCTGGGGCAGGAAAGGGGAGGCGTGCTCTGCGCAGGTGCAGGCCGGACACCAGGGAACCCCCTGCGCTGGACACCAGGGCCCTTTTTGACTGACGTGTGGACCGGCCCATCCTCTGCCCTCTGTTGAGCTCTGGGAGGTGCCTGGTGGGTAGCCCTGTGGGGAAATGTCACTCCTTGAATTTAGTTTTTGTTTTCTTGGGCCACAGCCCTGGTGGTACCTGGGCCTCCTCCTGGCTCTGTGTTTTGGGATCATCAGCCCCCTCCGTGCTGTGCTCTCTCTCTGGCCCCACTCCCGTGAAGTTTCGCAGGTGAACTCTTCTCCCTTTGGGCCAGTTCCCCTTGATGCCTCACAGGGAGTGAAAACACGAGCTCCTTCCCACAGGCCACACAACCACGGGTCCCTGACATGGTCCCCTGCCCAGCCCTCCCCTTTATATATGTATCTTGCCACACCCAGCAGTGCCCAGGGCTTACTCCTGGCTCTGCACTCAGGGATCACTCCTGGGGGTCTGGGGGGACCATATGGGATGGGATTCCGGGGCTCTAACCCAGGTAGACCCAGGTAGACCACTGTACTAACGCTTCACCCCCCTCTTTCTTTTTTCCTTTTGTGATTCCAGGAATGAAACTTCACCCATGTAAGGCAGGTGCTGTATGTCTGTGCGGGGGAACCTCCCCCAAACTCCTGTTTCTTTCTTTTTCTTTTTTTGCTCTTTTGGGTCATACCCCGAAATGCACAGGGGTTACTCCTGGCTCTGCACTCAGGAATGGCTCCTGGCAGTGCTCAGGGAACCATATGGGATGCCGGGAATCGAACCTGGGTCGGCCGCGCACAAGGCAAACGCTCTACCCGCTGTGCTATCGTTCCAACACCCCCAACTCCCGTTTCTTACGTGAAAATTTTAGTTTGTATTCCGGTGTCACCATTCTGCCAGCATACCTTTTAAAATAATTGATAACCCACGTTCAGTATTCCAGCGCATGGTTTGCTAATGCAGTAATTTGCATACTGTTGGATTCAGCCATTCTGCTTCTAGGAATTTATTTAGACTTGGCCACCAGGATGTGTAACAAGTGTATCAAAAATTAACCAGTAGGGGATTGGTTAAATTAGGGAACATCTGTTCCATGCAATCATTAAAATGATATGGTAGCGAGAATTTTTAATGGCATAGTGTAGTCAGCGAGAGAGAGAGAGAGAGAGAGAGAGAGAGAGAGAGGAAATGGTTTGTATGGTTTGACCTCTCTAGTTAAAACATTTAAATGAATCAAGATATTTGTTCAGGGAAAGTAATAAAAGGACAGAGACCCAAGTCAACAGTTTCAGGAATGGTTCTCTGTCTGCTTGGGGGGACCTGCGAACTGCTTAATGACCAGATGCCAGGCACTCAGGTGAGAAGGTGGCGACTCGGTGCTTTATTTTATTTTCTGATTATTTATTTATTTAATGCATTTAGGCACCACCACTCAGTGGTGCTCGGGGCTTACTCCTGCCTCCGGGCTCAGGGATCACTCCTGGCAGGGCTTGGGGTACCATATGAGGTGCTGAGGCTCGAAACCCCGCACAAGCGCCCTACCCCTTTGTCCGTCTACCCTCCCCGCCCTACCCCGTCTCTCCAGTGCAGCAGCTTGGTGTGTCACAGGTGGAGGCACAGGTGCCCAGGGCGCTGTGGCACTTTGGAGGGTTCACTAGCTAGCACCCGGGCAGGGTGAGAGAAGGCTGTAGGGCCACCCGCTCTTCAGAGGGGCCGGGAGAAGGGCAGCAGTGAGCCGGGAGACTGGGACGCTAAGCCGGTATTCCAGAATAGAGAAGGGGCAGACAGGAAGGGGGGGGGGTTCCCAGGCTTTTCACCACGAAACCTGTATGACAATGAATTCGTCTTCGGACGGGACTGAGTTTTGGACCACACCCAACCGTCCTTAGGACATACCACTGGCTCTGTGCCCTGGGATCATTACTGGCATGCTTTGGGGGGCCACATGGGGGTGCCCGCTCCTGCAAACACCCTACGTAACTGTGCTCTCTCTCTCTCTGGCCCCTGACCATGTTATTTGGCGACGTGGCACCGAGGATCTCCGTCTCCCGCCGCAGAGGCGCAGGGCACAGTGCGGGCACACGGAGCGCGTACCCGCCTCCTGAAGAGGCAGCAGTTCTCCCAGCTGGCGACCGACGAGGCGCGGGAGGCAGGGGATGATTGCCTGGGCTGATCTGCGTGGCTGGTGTCTCCGATGAAATGGATGAGCCCCAGATAGCTAATTCAATTTCCAGAAGCGCTGCTTAAATGCCTTTGCCTCCTACCCCTGGTTCGAGCAAAACAAGCGTGTGATTTATGCAAAAATACACGAATATTAGTTTTTATCATGACCCTGCAGAGCAGTGTAAAAGTGATGCTTGGCAGAGGGAAATTAAGGGGTGTGTGTGTGTGTGTGTGTGTGTGTGTGTGTGTGTGTGTGTGTGTGTGTGTGTGTGCTGGGATCAGTATTCTTTACACGTGACTGGCCACGGTGGAGAAGACTTAGCCAGATTTGTCCTTGTAAGTAGCGTAGGTTAAGTTGCGACTCCTCCTTTCCCTTATCACTGCATCTAGAACTGAAAGCGATTTACATAGCACAAACCCTGGCGTGTGGAGGCGCAGACTAAGCCGTGGGTACACAGCGCGCTGCCGGTAGTTTCTCACCCTTATTCCTCTGCATTTCTATTTTTCAATTTAATTAAAAAAAAACATTTTTTCATTCGATCACCATGAGACAGACAGACCATTACAAAACTGTTCCTGATTAGGTTTCAGCCAGAACAATGATCCAACACCATCCATCTACCAGTGTCCGTTTCCCACCACCAGTGCCCTCAGTTTCCCTCCCATCATTCCCCAGCCCCTCCCCCCTGCAGCCTTCCTCTATCGCAGGCACTTCTCTCTCTCTCTCTCTCTCTCTCTCTCCCCCCCCTCCCCCCCTTTTGTGCATTGTGCTTTGCAATACAGGTACCAGGAGGTCACTGTGTTTGTTCAGGGCGTTCAGTGTTTTTATCTGGACGGTACTGCTGGGGTACTGCTGGGGTAGCTTTATTTTCACTGGATGGCAGCTCTGGGGTGTGGATGTGACCGCCGGGGCTTCCAGAACCCTCTGCCTTTCTTCTGGGTCTTTCGGGAGAAAAAGCTTTGGAAAAGCGTCAGCAGGTGCTTCTAGAAGGGTCTGGGCTGCCCAGCGGTGAGCCTCCAGGTGACGGACTTTAGCTCCAAGCACCCAGCTTCCTCTGCACCCCCGGGGTGTCTGTCAGTTCTGGGAATGACTCCCCTGAGCGGGGCCTTGGACCTCAGCACAGCCAGGATGACTTGCAGATCATTTCGTGCCAGGGAACGAGCTGACTCTGGTCCGGTCTTCAAGCTGCGGAGCCCAGCTCTGGTGGTGTCGCCTCCTGCTTCCCGGAGGCCCGTGTGGAGGCCCCTGATGCAGACCCCCTTGTTGCCGGTTCCAGGGCGGCTCCCTGTGTGGCCGCCTGCTTGGCTGCGGCGCTGTTTGGACTGGGATGGAATTGTCTCCGGGGCGTCTAAACAGCAGCCTTCCTCAGATGGAGGATTCTTCCTTATGCGTGTGCCCGTTTCCCCCCCGCCCCTCGGCCCCCCACCCCCGTCTCCCACCCACCTTCTTGGTGTTGCTCTCCCGCCTTCTGCCCCCTCCACCAGCCAAGGGGCCATCGATCCCTCAGGAAAATCCCCGTGTACGAGAACCTGCAGAGTCTGTGCTGTTCTCAAAGACAAAATTTGCTTTGCCTTTAAGTGCCCTCAGCGCGGCAAAGCCTGTTTGTTTTGTAAATGTATTCTTTAATAAGTCACTTCCAGCGGGCCCTGTGCGAGGGGGAATTTTCCACATTTGGACCGGAGCCCCGTGCTGGTATCAGAGGTGTGGCCCCAGGCATTCATTTGTGTTTAGTTTGGAGGGCTGCTTTCCAGAAAGATTAGCCAGATGAGTTTTCCCAACCCTCATTCTACCTTCACACCCTGTCGCGCTCTTCGGGGGCAGGGGTGTGGTGGAGGAGGGCTGCGCCCCGCAGACCTTTTCTTGGGGCGGAGGGCCCACCCCCACCAGCAGTGTTTTGGGGTTACTTCCTGCTCCGTGCTCAGGGGTCGCTCCTGGCGGGCTCAGGGGTCCTATGTTATAAATGCTGGGGATTGAACCCGGGTCGGCCGTGTGCACGGCAAGTCCCCTACCCTCTGTCCAACACCCTGCAGTCCCCAGGGACTGTGCTCAGGAGTGAGCGTCTGTGGTGCCCCCAGACACTGTGTGTGGTGTCAGGTTCAAGCCAGGGTAGGTTCTGTGCGAAGTCAAGTACCTTACCCATTCATTACACTCTTTTTTTTTTTTTTAAATTTTTTATTAGTGAGTCACCGTGGGGGTACAGTTACAGATTTATACATTTTTGTGCTCATGTTTCCCCCATACAAAGTTCGAGAACCCATCCGTTCACCAGTGCCCATTCTCCACCACCAGTCAACCCAGCATCCCTCCCACCTCCCCAGTCCCGTCTCCCCCCACCCCACACTGCCACTATGGCAGGGTATTCCCTTTTGTTCTCTCTCTCTGCTTAGGTGTTGTGGTTTGCAATAAAGGTGTTGAGTGGCCATTGTGTTCAGTCTCTAGTCTGTATTCGGCCCGCCTCACCCTTCCCCCGTATGACCTCCGACCACATTTTACTTGGTGTTCCCTTCTCTGAGTTACCCAGAATGAGGGACCAGTGTCCAAGCCATGGGGACAGCCTCCTGGTACTTATTTCTACTATTCTTGGGTGTTAGACTCCTATACTAATATTCTATATTCCACAGATGAGCGCAATCTTTCTATGTCTGTCTCTCTCTTTCTGACTCATACCCATCACACTCTCATCTCGAGTTCTCTTTTAGTCTTCCTGGTGGCTTGGACCCACGTAGAATCTATTTTTCACCAGCACAGTAAAAAGTGGTTTTCTTTCTTTTTTTTTTTGCGGGGGGGCGGGGGGAGTTATACCCAGCGGTGCTCAGGGCTTACTCCTGGCTCTGCACTCAGAAATCATTCCTGGTGGTGCTTGCGGAGCATATGGGATGCCGGGGATTGAACCCAGGTCGACTGCATGCAAGGCCAATGCCCTACCCACTGTGCTATCCCTTCAGCCTTAGTTAGCAGGTTTTATCCCTTTGGGTGCGGCATGAAAACCACCAGGAGTGCTTCCCGAGGATTGCTGGAATGCTCAAAAAGTGACCCAAAGAGTGACTCCCCTCCAAAAAAAAACGCCAAAAAACAAAACACAACCCTTCTCACTAGAGAGGTTGCCCTGTGGGGGGTGGGGGTGGGGATCAGCCCATCATGAAATGCCGGGACTAAACACTGCTTTCTCCTTAACCAAGCCTGCAGCCACCGTTCCCTCAGACGGTAAAGTTACGTGTCCATTCCTATTTATTCTTGCTGGACACCTAGATTTGGAGGGAGGAATCCTGCCCTGCGTCTGCTTCCTTAGACTTCAGGGCCAGCCCAGCTGCCCTTCTCGCTGAGTTTTGCTTTCCACAGCCTGGAAGGAGCCTGCCGGCTGGGTGAGGGGCGCACAGCGCCTCCTGCAGGCAAGGACGTCGCACCCGCTCTGCCGGGCCTGTGGCGGATGGGAACGCTGGCCTCTGGAGAGAGATCTGTGTGCCCACGGGCGCGGGCTTACTCCCGGCTCTGCACTCAGAAATTACTCCTGATACGCTCCGAGGACCAGAGCTTGAGTCCTGTGCACCCCTGAGCACTGCTGGGTGTGGCGCCCAAACGAAACAAACCTCAAGAAACAAAAATCACTCATTCTTCATCTAAGTAATTAATTTTTCAAGACATTGATGTTCCATGTTTCTTCTACATGTCATTTTATCTGATGGAAATTACTTTATATTTTTTAAATTATTATTATTTTTTTGCTTTTTGGGTCACACCCAGCGATGCACAGGGGTTACTCCTGACTCTGCACTCAGGATTACCCCAGGCATGCTCTGGGGACCATATGGGATGCTGGGAATCGAACCCAGGTTGGCCGCATGCAAGGCAAACAAACGCCCTACCTGCTGTGCTATTGCTCCAGCCCTGGAAAATTACTTTAAAATTCATTTCGTCTTCTCAGCCTTCTTCCCAGTGATGGCTGAGCCCTCCCAGGGCCTAACAGGGTGGGCTTTGATAGTTGCCTTCGCCTGTCTCGCCCCCCTGGATACCTTCAGCCCCGCCCACCCCTAGCTGCCTCATGCCTGGACGGTGAGGGATCCTGTGTAGCTTCTAGACGGCAAGGAAGGAACACGCTGTGACTTGGTGAATCCTGGCAGTGCGGAATGGAAATGGTACCTTTCCTGCCTCCGGGCGTGCTGTGGCTTCCTGTGCAGCTGGGCCCGGCCCTGCTCCTGCCCTGAGCTGTCACATTGCCACTACCCGGGATACTACTTGCTTTAGGTTTTCCTTGCTGGACTAGGACCTCGGTGAGAAACATCGTCCTCTTTCTTGCCCACAGATTTCCCCGGACAATCTCAAGGCAGCCTCTGCTAAAGCACTTGGGGCTCTCTTCAAGGATTTGTTACTGGAATGAAGGACTCGAGAGTGTTGTGATTTCCCAAACCCCCACCGCCCCCTTTCTTGGGCCACACCCGGCAATGCTCTGTGCTCAGTGGTCACTCTGGCGGGCCATGGGGGAGCCATATGGGTTGCGGGGACCAAACCCAGGTTGGTCGTGTGCAAGGCAAACTCCCTGCCCGCTGTGTTACTGCTCCGGCCCCTGACATCTCGTGCTAGTTACTTATGTCCGATAGGCCAGGCTTTAATGCAGGAAGTCGTATGAGCTAAGTGGAAACCTCCCATCTGGTGGAATCATAAATGGTCTTTGTGGGTGTCAGGGTCCTTGCAGTGGCAGGAAAGACGAAGCTCGAATTCCCAAAATGGCACAGGGACTCCATGAGCCATATCAGAAATAGACCTTGAGGAGAGGGTTCAGAACTGTGAGATCCAGATGGACAGTAATAATTAGCCGGTTTTGAAGTTTTGAGGCCACACCCTGCGATGCTCAGGGGTTACTTCTGGCTCTGCATTCAAGGATGAACTCTTGGCGATGCTTGGGAGACCATATAGGATGCCAGGGATTGAACCTGGGTTGACCACACGCAAGGCAAAAACACCCTAGCCACTAAACTGTCACTCTGGCTTCAAGTGAATTCTTTTTTTTTTTTTTTCCCCCGGTCTGTCACTGTCCCCCACTCTCTGACCGTTGCTCTTCCTTATATCTGGTCTGTGGAATTGGGAATAAAGGTTGTTGGTGACTGTCTGGTGATCTGTCTGCAACCTGTTCCTCATCTGTGGCCGGCTGGGGGAATCGTCTTACTGGCCCCGAATGGACCGGGACCCCCATCACCGTGGGACAGTGACTCTGAGTTTAGATACTAGACCAGATTCATAACCTCCCCCCTCTCCTACGCTTCTCCTCAGAAAATGGGGGAGGACCCAAACTAAAGAGCACTTCTGTGCCCTGTTCTGTTTGACCCTGGCTGGACTGTCAGGAGAAAGTATGGCAGTGTCCGAAAACACCATTGTTTGCTGCTGTTTTGGGGTCACAGACACAGCGGCCTGGCTGTGTGCTCAGGAGTCACTCTCGGCAGTGCTCTGGTGTGTGTGGGGAACCATCTAGATGCTGGAGATGAAGCCCAAGGCCACCGCGGGCAAGGCCAGCGCTTACCCACCCTCCCATCCATCTCTAGCCTGGCAAGTTAACCTGTCTTCCTACCAATTCCCCGCTGCCTGCAGACCGAGGCTGGGGCCAGGCTTGGAAGACAGCTATCCTGCAGGTACGGCTAGGGTAGCGTGTGTGTACATTGGATTCCAGTAAGGATGCAGCTTGCTTGATCCTGGGTTTCAGCAGGGGGGTTGGGGAGTGGGTGTATTTCAGAGCGAAGGAATGCTGCCTTGAGGCCTCGAAGGTGCCTCACTGGAGACAGTCTCAGCGTATGCCCTTACGCTATGTTTTCCGACTGTTTACCGCTGTAGCACTGCAGCACTGTCTCCCGTTGTTCATCGATTTGCTCAGCAGGCGCCAGTAACGTCTCCTTTGTGAGACTTGTTGTTACTGTTTCTGGCATATGGAATACGCCACGGGGAGCTTGCCAGGCCCTGCTGTGTGGGCGGTAGCTTGCAGGGCTCTCTGAGAGGGACGGAGGAATCGAACCTGGGTCGGCCTCCTGCAAGGCAAACGCCCTACCCGCTGTGCTGTCGCTCCAGTCCTGTTTAGTGCTGTCACAGACAAACTGGCACTGCCTTGGCGCCCGCGTGCTAGGAGTGAGAGCCGATCAGTCGTGGTGAGAGAGAAGCGCCTCTTGCGCCAGCGTGTGCTGGGCTGAGACCTTTCTGGGCTCAGGCCAGGTCCGAGGAGTGATTGCTCTAGTGTGGGCTTCAGGACTTAGGTCCTGTGCGTGTCCTAGTTAGGGACAGGTTTCCCTGCAGCAGCTCCTCCTCTCGCCCCACCCCACCACCTGTCTGTCACAACTCCGTTTGTTTGGGGGCCGGCCCAGCGATACAGCGATACGAACAGGCCGGCCTGTTCCTGGCTCCTCGCTCGGGAATGACTTCCCGTGGGGTGCTCGCGAGACCACGAGACCCTCTGCGCTTTCTGGGATTTGAACTGGGCCTTCGAGGCAAAGCCCCCCCATCCTGGCACTGTCTCTCCAGCCCTCGGCCCCCTGCCTTTGTCCAGTTTTTTTTTTTTTTTTTTTTTTGCTTTATGGGTCACACACACTGGCAATGCACAGGAGTTACTCCTGGCTCTGCACTCAGGAATCACCCCTGGTGGTGCAAGGCAAACGCCCTGCCCGCTGTACTATTGCTCCAGCCCCTCTTTGTCCAGTTCTTAACCCAACTGCAAGTCAGTAAGCGAGGTGTCACGGGTATGCTCATGCCAGGAGGTTGGACCTCAGCTCTTCCTACAGATGGGCTGAGTAACTTCAGGCGGCTCAGTTAGCCCGTCCGTGGCCGTCCCCTCCGAGGAATAGTATTCTGACGTGGGTTTTGAGTGAGGGTGCGTCTAACCTAGAGTGACTTCCTGTAGATGTTCCTTCAGATTTCTGCGTGTCATCTAGAGTTTGCTAGGCTGTTGGCTATTTGTAATCAGAAACGGTCTTTTTGTTTCAGCAGCTGGTTCTGCCATCTTATGCTTAAGCACTTTTTCTTTTTTTTGGCCGGGGGTGGGGGACACATGATTTCTTTTTGTCCCTGGTGAAACCCCCCTGAGAAAGGTGAAAGGAACGTTCATAGATTCAGTCCAGAGACAGTCTGTCAAAGGGAGCCGATCTCATCCCCCTCCACCCCCTCTCTTTTGTACTTGAAAATGTGACTTGAGGAGTTTGGCTTCTGAGGTGATTGTGTTTCCATGTTACTTTGCGGAGTCATTTGAAGGAGGGGTGCAGGTAGAGATACCCTTTGAAACCAGGTAGTCAGCAAACTGCCTGAGGAGTAATTTCCCCCAAAACTCCCTAGAAAATTTTCACCGTTTACAGTAAACCAGAGCCTCTTTACTCTTACACGGCCTCCTTCCCTTTTCAGTTTTCTTGTTCCAAATGTCACACTTAGAGTTTTCACGACTGTACTGCAGATCTGCCTTGTACAGAGTGATCAGCAAGCGTGCCCTGGTAATTGACCAGCCCTCCCCTTCTTAAAGAAAAAAGAGGCAGAAAAGGATCAGCTATGGGTTTCCCAGAGGTGCCTACCTGGTGGCTTGCTTGCTTATCCTGCAGCCGCGGGAGCCCCAGCCTGGGCAGGATCTCTGAATTCCTGAGGTGTTGCCATGGAGTGCAGGGGTGGGGGTGGCGGAGAGGGAGGGGCGTGGGGGCAGGTAGTGATTGTGAATGGTTTCTTCCTGTGAGGATTTCTAATCTGAGGATTATGGCACAGGGCAGGGCTCACCCTCCTTCCTCCCCAGAACCTTTGGGGCACGTCACCTTTGCAGGCGCCACACAAAACCTGGATTCAGGCGGAGCCGGCAGCCGGGGATCCAGGTCTGCGCCAAGGGACAGTCTTGCTCCCACAACAAGAGCAAAGGCCCGGCGGTTTCCACGGGTGCCACTGAAGACCTTGGCTGATCTCCCTGGACTTAGCGCATCCCGGCAGAAGCCAGCACGACTGCGGTGATGAAGTGAGTGTTTCCAGAAAGCGCTCACCTTCCTTGCATTTAGAGAAAAACATGCATGCACGCGCGCGCGCGCGCGCGCGCGCACACACACACACACACACACACACGGCCACGCCTGGGGCCAGAGCACGCTTGCGCGCTTGCATACACGTGCGCGCGCACACACACACGTGGCCGAGCCTGAGCACGCGCACACACACACACACACACACACACACACACACACACACACACACGGCCGCCCCTCACGCTCCTGAGCGGTGTGGAGAAGGGCAGGGAGCTTTGGGGGCCACTCCAGGCCTGTCTCCGGGCCTCAGCCCTGCTGCTCGGCCTGAGGAGAGGTGAGACAGGGCTGCAGGGAAACAGGCAGGATTTGGCGAGGGGCTACTAGAAGCACGTCCAGAACTTCCTGAGGTCTCTGGATTTCGTGAGTGGTGGGATGGGGATGGGGTGTTTCGCTGTGGACACTAGAGATGCCCTCCCATGTGTGCCGATGGTTGGGGGGGGACACACCACACTCCCTGTTTGTTGCTCTTGGCTTTGGGGCCACGCCCAGTGGCCCTCAGAACCCACTCCTGCCTCGGCTCCAGGGGCTCCTTGAGCGCCTACAGTGCCGCTGACCCGAATGGGCCTGGCCACGTGCACGGGAAGCGCCTCCGCCCCGTCCTGTCTCCCTCGCCCGGGGAACCCACCTTGGAATCTCTGCGTGTCTGGGTGAGAGTCACCAGGCACCAGGCCGGGTCCCCCCTCCCCACATCATCATCGTAAAGCCGCATACCCCCGTGGGACTGGCAGGGCCCCGCGGCCCCCCGTAGACAGAGCTGTCTGGAAGGGAGGCCGGGAGGGACAGGAAAGGTACGGGAGCCTCTGAGGATTCCTGATGGCTCAGGACGTGATACACGGAGAGAGCTGCTGCCTTTGATCTCGGAGGGTGGTGTGGAATAGGCAAGGAGCCGGACGGGAGGAAGCGGGCTGGAGGCAGCCGACCGGGATGGCTTGTCCAGAGGGGCTGTGAATCACAGGGCCCACCAAGCCCTGCGCTCGCCACTAATTTCAGTTTTCTTTGCTGTGGTTGGCTTGACGGAAAGAGCGTCAGGAAGCAGCCTAGACTTTCAGGTCCTTCAGCTCATCGAGGGGGAAAGAAGAAATCAGGCCTTGAGCGATTTCAGAGAAAGGGGGCGGGCTGGCCTCGTGACACATTTCTGTGCTTGCGTGCGTGCGTGCGCAACGCTTGCAGCCTCCTGACGCAGAGCCCAGATATTTCATGCTCTTTGGAAACCCAGGACCAATGAGGGGTCGTTGCCCGAAACATCGTTTTGCAAGAGCAGTTGTGACAGTCTTTGTACCTTTGTCCCCCTTCACTCCACATGGCTCCGTGCTGGCTGCTCGCGGGAGACGGAGGGTATGTCTGGGACTTCGGGAGCAAAATGGGGAAACCTGAGGCTATGGCAGGAGGGTTGGGTCTGAAGATGCCCTTTGACTTCCTTGGAGGGGAGAGCCACCTAATCAGAGGTGGCAGGTGATGCAAATTTGCTGCAACAATGAAGCTTTTTTTGTTCCGCCACACGCCCATTTACATTTTGATTTCAGAGAAGTTTTGCCCTGGGACTCTCTCAGGGAGTGTACCTATGTAAATACAAGCTGACGAAAATCGAAAAATCGAGGCACAGCTCTGAGCAGAATCGGGTGTCATTTGCATATCCCAACTCCCACCCGCCCAGTTTCAGAGAAGACAGCTTGGCGGGGGGCCCTTCCCCGAGGGGTCCTCTGGTGGCTGCCCCCCGCCCGTGGGTCGGTTCAGTGAACGCTGACCGGGAGGCACACTGCTTGGGGTGTCGTGTGGAAGAACGGGAAACCCTTGGCCGCTTTGATTTGCCCCCGCGCTCTCTGATCCGAAGAGTTTATGAAGGGTCAGGGCAAGCCTTGAGGCGGTCACAGACGTCCAGGCTGGGTTAACTCTGTCTAGTTCTTACCATGGTCGATGTTTTGGTTTGTTTGCTTTTTGGGCCACACCCAGCAATGCTCCGGGGTTACTCCTGGCTCTGGACTCAGGAAGCACTCCCGGCGGTGCTCAGGGGACTGTAGTTGCCTGGGATTGAACCCCAGTTGGCCGCATGCAAGGCAAGCACCCTCCCCGCTGCACTATTGCTCTGGCCCAACCATGGTGGAAGGGGAAATAAAATACCCTCGAATCTAATTAGATAGCCCAGAGATGGATGGGGTGAGAGTAGGGAAAACACGCGTTCAGAGCTCAGTGATGGGGGAGGCGGGGAGTTTCCCATGTAAGTGGGCCGCGGCTGGAGAGGAAACGTTGGCCGTGGCAGAAGACTCCATAAATGTGATTTGGAGGCGGGTTTGAAATATTCTCTGCTTTCAACTCATCTGGTGTTCATTCCAGTGCATTTCCCAAATAAGACGAAACCTGAGCTAATGACATAAAGATGTTTCCTCTTTATCTAATCAGGAATCTTTCCTTGAGCAACTGAATTAGATGACGGTCGCAAAGGATAATATAGGAAATAATTATCATATTTCGTTCGGAATTAACCGTTGGCTTTCCTGCTGACATTGAACAGATGAGTGCACAGACAATAAGGACCATTCTCTGCTGTTTTCAGTCAGTGGGCACTAAGACTACCCTTGTGGTTTCTGTTTCTGGGCCGTGCCCAGCTGGGCTACCTCCCTGGCCCACTGCAGGAAACAGTAACCCCCCCCCACCCCCACCCCCCTTGCCTCCCGCCACTCCTGGGGATTTTGGTCTGTGGCCTCTACCTGGTCCCAGGGAACAAACCTGGGGTTGGCCTGTGAAAGCCAACACCTGGGGTCTGCTGTACTGTCACTCACACCCCAATTTTTTTTTTTTTTTTTTTTTTTTTTTTTTTTGCTTTTTGGGTCACACCCAGCGATGCTCAGGGGTTACTCCTGGCTTTGCACTCAGGAATTACTCCTGGCGGTGCTTGGGGGACCATATGGGATGCCGGGGATTGAACCCGGGTCGGCCGCGTGCAAGGCAAACGCCCTACCCACTGTGCTATCGCTCCGGCCCTCACACCCCAATTTTTGAGTTTGATTTCTCAAACTCAAAATTTTGTTTTCAAACTCAAAATTTTGATTTCTCACCAGATACGGAAAGACCTGCTCTGTGCCAGTTTCTATTATATTGTTTTGTTTTGTGTGCTGGGGATTGAACCCAGGGCTTTGTACGACTATACGGAATTTCAATATTAATATGTCATCACCTTGTATTTACAAGATTTTTTTTTTTTTGGCACAGAAGTTACATCTTACACAGTTTATAACACTTGTTTTGTGTTCTAGAAAGAGAAGTAGCTGTGAAAGTGCTTTTTGCTTTCTTGTTGTATTTTACAGGGTTTTTTTTTTAAGATTTTATTTCATCACCTTGTTGTACACATAAAACATATGCTATTTTACCTCAAGAAGCAATCATAAAATGAACTTTTAATACATACATACATACGTGTGTTCACTGTAGTAG
The DNA here is from genome assembly GCF_027595985.1 of Sorex araneus. Taxonomy (NCBI): domain Eukaryota; kingdom Metazoa; phylum Chordata; class Mammalia; order Eulipotyphla; family Soricidae; genus Sorex; species Sorex araneus. Next base: position 20,593,321 of record NC_073303.1, on the reverse strand, counting down.
TTCTTTGTACTGAGGCAAGTGATACTTATACAAGTGTTCAGAATACGTTAGAGCAAGCAAACATTGTCCTTTCTTTTGAAAGTGCACAAGAAGGGTTGTGTTAACAGTGTAATTCGAGCGATGATAAACCAGGAAATAGTTCACAAGTTGGAAAAATCTTTGAGGTTGACTCTTGAGACATTTTGGTGGCTTTGTAGCATTTCATTATCTCTCTGCTTCTGGCTTCAGCCGTGAGCCTTAATGAAAGCACACTTCTGCACGGAACCCAAGACAGCCAGTGTCGGGGGATGAAGCTGTTTTGTTACCTGTCAGCAGAAAACATGTTTTCTTCTGCCTCTCCTACACCCCTTGTGTTTACAGACTAATTGCCACACTCTTCTTTGGTTCAGTGGGTAAACAAAGCAACAAGGAGAAAAAAAAAAACCTCAAAAACAAATACTTGCAGAAACGAGAAGCTGCCCAGTAAGAAAGAAAAGCAGAGGTGGCCGGAGTGATGCCACAGCGGGCAGGGCGTCTGTCTCGCACGTGGCCGACCAGGTCCCACCTCTGGCACCCCGTCTCGTCCCTCCCCTGCCAGGCGTGGGCCACTGAGGCTCAGATTCTCTACCTGGGGCAGCAGCAGGTGCCCCGGCCCTGGAGATTTGCAGTGGCCTCTGACGCGTTTTCACATCTGAGCAACAGTGAGGTTCCCGGGTGCTTTGAATCTCTCTGTCCCTTGAGTCTTGTCCCTCTCCGCGGCGTGGGAAAGACTCAGAGCACCTTCCTGTCAGGGCTGAGTTGGAACCACGTGAAAGATGCTTGTCTCACCCAGACGTCTTCGAGGCTTGTTTCTGGCATCTGTCTAGATCAGAGGTTTCCAAACGTACTCGGCTTACTTCCCTCTTTTCCTGGGGGGTGTGTGTGGGAGGAAGTCAGTCACTGGCCCCTCAGCATCTGCTTTAAGTGAACGAAGTGGCCACCACCACCTCCACCCCCAGCCTGTGGCCCCTACCTAGTGTTGCAGGTAGGGCGTTCGCCTTGCACGCGGCAGACCCAGTTTCGTCTCCTAGTTGTCCCCATACAGCGCGGGGCACCGCCAGGCGCAATTCCTGAGTGCAGAGGCCTGGAGTGAGCCCTGAGCACTGCCGGGTGTGACACACACACACACACACACACACATACACACACACACACACACACACAAAAACAACCAACTGAACAACAAATACTTCCTGTGGCCGCTCAGTCCGTTCAGTGCCCTCCCATCAGCGGTAGGGCTCTGTGGGCACGTCACCCCTTGGGGAAACACTCGGCTACACCCAAGTCTTGGTCCATGTTTTCAGCCTGCAGCCAAGGCAACCTGGAATTGCTGGCCGGACCAGACTTGAGTCTTCATGTCGCTGCAAAGTGCCGAGTGCCAGGTCTGTTATATAAGGCACCTGCAGCTCTGCAGTGTTCGGGGCATGAAGCAGGGGAGGGGGGGGGGGACCCCAGGAGGCTGCGATGTCTTAGCCACTTCCGGGTCCTGTCTGCTAGTACCACGCATCACCTCGCCACCCGAGTTCCAGGACCTCAGACCTCATGACCACAAGCTGAGCCCGACAGGCGCGCTCTTGAACCAGAGCGAGAGACGTTCCAAGCTGTTCTCAATTATCTGGTTCATTTGAGATTGGCCGCCGTGCGGCGGGGCCACAGCAGCGAGCGGCCGTTTCGTTTCAGCGCTAAGGTCGCACCTAGCAAGCGCGGGTCCTGCGGGTTGCTCTCGCACCACACGGCCCAGTAGGTGTCGGCTTCCCCCCAAGAACCCTTCTGGCCTGTCCCCCTGACTTCCCCGGGCTGTGGGAAGGAGCCTCGGGGATCCCCGGGCCTGGGCCGGCTGCTTTCGTCTGCCGCGGCAGGCACGCAGGCAGGCAGAACTTGGTTTTCTGAGTGCATTTCTCCTGCCGTCGCTGGCTTTTAGCCCGTCGGAGTTGCCGAGCAGCAGAGCTTTAGCCGGGCCTTTGTTCCTCTCCGAGAGTGGTGGGGCACGTGTGGGCCTGCGTCCACGGTGTGACTCAGCGCGCAGGGGAGAGAGATCCTCACCTGGTCTGACTCAGCTCCTCTCGGAGGCCCGAGGGGCAGCGTCCCTGGTCCCTGAGAGTCAAACCTGGGCTGAGTTTTCCGTCTTGGCGGGGGTTCTTTTTCTCTGGACTGACCTCTCGCTTCCCGCCCGGTGTCCTGCACGGCCAGTGCCCGGGGCATGCAACGCCTGCTGTCCGGGGACAGTGGGAGCATGCCTGGTCTGCAGAGCCGTGAGCCCTTAGGTGCGCGAAATTCCCACGGAGTCCCAATGACTTCGAATTATGAGAATAAAAGCTGCATCATTTCTTTATACTGCGATTGAATGCAGGTTCTCCTGCAAGCGTAAACCATGCACCCTACAGCTTTTTGAGCCATCTCCCCAGCCCCTAATTACTTTTAAAGATAAGATCTTTGGACTTTGATAGTATTATGGGTATGTTCAGTATTTAACTATTTTGGTGCTTACTGTGTTTGGGGGCGTCACCTGCTTGTGCTCTGAGGACTCTGTCACTGAGCCGCCGTTATCTGGCCCCAGAAATTTTTTAATAGAACTTGACCTGTTTGGACGGTCGATTTATTGTGCGGCTGGAGCGATGGTATAGCAGGTGGGGCATTTGCTTTGCACGTGGCCGACCCAGTTTCAATCCCTGGTATCCCCCTGTGGTTCCGAGCACTGCCAGGAGTAATTCCTGAATGCAGCCAGGAGTGAGCCCAGAGCCTTGCTGGTGTGGCACAATAAAACAACCAACCGAACAACAAATATTTATTGTGGCTGTGGCTGTTAAGTCAGTTAAAATTATTATGAGACTTGTGTACTGCTTTTGTTGGATGCCACTGGTGTGTAGTGGCACACAAGAATCTCTGCTTACATTGTGCCCCAAGTCAAGTGCATATACTCTTTTTCTTTTCCTTTTTTTTCTTTTTTTTTGCTTTTTGGGTCACACCCAGCGATGCTCAGGGGTTACTCCTGGCTCTGCACTCAGGAATTTCTCCTGGCGGTGCTGGGGGACCATATGGGGTGTTGGGGATCGAATCCGGGTCTGCTGCATGCAAGGCAAACGCCCTACCCTCTGTGCTATTGCTCCAGCCTCTCAAGTGCATATATTCTGAGGTGGCAACAACACACAGTGAGATTCACCTGTTCCTGCGTCAGATCCTTGATGTGTGATACGTGCACGCAGCAGTGGAACGAATCACCGTCGAGATCCTCAGCTTTCCCACGCCATTTGTGTCTACCTCTTTGTCTCTTTTTAACCACTGATCTCTTCTATATTTTCTGGAACTTTGCTAGAACGTTTCTTCGGTGAAATCACACACTTTGGAATATAGTTTCTTTTTTTCTTTTCCTTTTTTTTTTTTTTAAAGTGAATCACCATGAGGCAGTTACTTTCATGATTGAATTTGAGTCATAAAATGACCGACCACTCATCCCTCCACCAGTGCACATTTTCTACCACCAGTGTCCCCAGTGTCCCTTCCACCCACCCCTGCCTAAATATAGTTTCTTAAAAGTGTTTGAGAGTTGCCTACATTGTTTGTACAGCTTATCTCTCCATCAGTTCCTGGACATCAGTGGTTTCTGTGTGTGCTGCTCTGTGTGTGTTTTGTGATGTTCCTGGTATTTCTTGCAAGTGCATGTTCAGTTTCATTTCAGATGCCCGAACACCGCAAACTCTTCTTGTATCCCATAAGCAACTTATGGTGGTTTGCTTGAGGAGTCATTAGTATTCGGTATCGGCAGTTTTAAAGTTCTGTCCTTTTTAAATGGCATGAAGTAGAATCTCATCGTGGCTGTAATTTGTATCACCGAGTGCCTGGGAATGCTGCGATTTCCCCCTTCGGTTTATTTGGTCATTTTAGTAATGATGGCAACTTCTTATCAAATACTGTTGCATTTTCAGTCAAAGTGCTGTTCCATCTTGAGCTATGTATTTTTGCACTTTTGTTGCTGATTTTCCGTATTTTGTTTGCTCAGGGCTGCGGTAACAACGTAGGGCAGGTTCAGGAATGTCTTTTTTTTTTTTTTTTTGCCCCCTCCTGAATCCCCCTCCCTCCTAGCTTCTATGGAATGAAATTGTTTTTTTTTTATTTACTTGGCTCCATCTGAGACTTGTCACTAGAACCATATGCCGTTAGGACGCACTGTTCCACCCCGGGGTAGTTTAAAATAAACCAGTGCTTCTTGGGGTCCTAGAGGCTCCCAGGAGAGTCCAAGGGGACTGTAGGTTTAGGTCATGTAAAGGTGAAGGTGGTGGCAGTGTGGGGCGGGGTGGGGGGGGTGCCAGTACATGGGAGGAGGGGCCCAACCCATAGGAGAGGGAGAGGGAAATCACAGGAAGGAAACGGGGGCGGAGGGGGGGGGGTTCGGAAAATTATGATAAACTCTGGTTTAAATGGCAGAAATGACATTTCTCATAGTCGTGGAGCTGGGATCTCAAGATGAGTTTGTTTTCTCTGAGGCCTGCGTGCTCGGCCTGTGGTCATCATTTGCTGCCCCCTCCTGCCCATGTGTGTCCACATTTCCTTTCCCAGAAGGACACAGGGTGTTGGAACAGGGTCCCCCACTGTGCTGACCACTTTAACGTCATCCAGTCCCTTTTGATGTATTGGAGTGGGGGTTTAGACCAACTGAATTGGGTGGGTAGGTGGGGTCCTAATAAAGGCCTTCAGATTTCGTTTTAATTTGGGGTCAGACCCGGTGGGAATCTTGGCTCATTCCTGGTTCTGTGCTCAGGGGTCACTCTGCTAGGGACTGAGGGGTCATATGGGTGCTGGGGGTCAAACCCCGGCGGCTGTTGTGCCACTCTGGCTCCTTAGAATGCCTTACTGTTCTGTCTTTCATAATAACTTGTTTGGAAGAACAGTTTCTCATTTTATATTTTCTGGCCCTTCAGAAGTTTTTGCATTGTTGACTTTTGCAAGGACTTGTTTCTTCTAGGAGTTTTATAGTTTATTTTGATTGCTCTGGAAATTAATTTCTGTTTGGTACAAAGTATGGATCAAAAGTGTCTAAATTTTAATTTGTTTTCACGCTTGGTTTTCGAACTCTTACAGTAATCCGAGCCCCTTGAAAAAGAATGCCACCAGTCGTAACAGTAGAGAAGAAGAAAGTAATAAATTCTCCATGCTGCCCAGTTTCTCTCTCAAAGTCCTTTTGTTGTTTTTCTACTTGTCAGTCATCTTAATTTTTGTCCCATTAACAATGAGGACCATACAGTTTGAAACTTTTTCTACTTAAACTTCAGAAGACCCTAAGTCTGGTAACATCTCTTCCATGAGAAGGACCTCTTAATTTTTTTTTTTAAATTATCATTTTTATTTTGGATACCGTGATTTACATTTCTGATAATGGTGGGGTTTCATCAGAACATTCCAGCACCCCAGCCTCCAGATAGTCAATTTCCTTTCCCCACTGTCCCATTGTCTCCCCTCCCCCCCTTACACCGATGAGTTTCCTAGTAACGATGCTGGCATTTATTAAGGCATTTCTCTGGCCTTTGGGCATGTGCTGTGAAGCGGTTTCTCTCTGTCCCAGATACGAAGCTGATCACTCTGTGTCTGTTCCTTTCCTCGGACTGTCTTCACTCAACGTGGTAACTCTCCAGGTCCGTCACGTAGCAGCAAATTCCATACTTCCGTCTTTCCTTCTAGCCAAGTGGTATTTCTTGGTGTCTGTGGACCACAGTGAGGAGCACCGGTGTGGAGAGTCCTGTTGCTCTCGGGCACACGGGAAGGGGGCGGGTGTTGCTGATATTTCACTACGTGTGAGCTAGTAAGGAAGGGCAGGAAACCTGCACGCCAGAAGGTTCCTTTCAGAGTTTCTGCTGGGAAGGCCTCAACTTGGAGCCCTTGCTGTGTCGTAGCCGTGGGCTTGTGGGCCTGCCCTCCTGCAAACTCACCATCAGAATAGTTCTGCCTTGCTGTCCGTCTTCCCGCCGACCTGGTGCCAACTTCCTCACATGTGGTTGTGTCCCTCTTGACTTTTGTGTGTGGGGGGGTGGGCGGGGGAGTGGGGGCTTTTTGGGTCATACCTGGTGATGTTCAGGATTACTCCTGGCTCTGCACTCAGGAATGACTCCTGGCAGTACTCAGGGAGACCATATGGGATGCCGGGGATTGAACCCGGGTCGGGGTGCGTGCAAGGCAAATGCCCCAATCTTCTTGCTCCCTCCTCTTTCGTCGGAGTCAGTGTCGTTTCCTTGGTGGTGCTTTCTCCATCCCCTAGATGCTTTCGGTGGCTTGTGCAGGAGCTGTGAGGGGACCATGTTCCTCTGTCTGTCCCAGTCTCAGTTTGCACCAGACTCACTGGGCGTCCTCCTGGCTCTGCACACAGGAATCACTCCCGTCGGGGCTCAGGGGGTATATGGGATTTGAACCGGGGTCGGCCATGCGCACGGCAAGCGCCCTGCCCATTGTACTATCTCTGTGACCCCTCTGCGCCCGCTTTCACCCATCCTGCCCACAGGTTCCTGGTGAGTACTCACCTCTGGCCTGGGCAGTGGCTCAGTAAATGGTTGGCAGCTTCCAGGAGTGGCCCGGAACGAGAGTTGTGAAGGGACAGTAGCAGGCTAGCCTGTCATGTCAGCCTTAGTATAGGGAGGGTCACGGAGACGCCCTGGAGGGGAGGACAGTTTCACGGTCCAGTGCTCCCCAAGCTGTCAGAAGCAAGAGGCCCCGGGCGGCTGGGTTAGCTGCCTCACGGCCTCCTTCTCCCCAGGAAGAGGCGTGTGGGGAAGGTACAGTGCACCTCGTGCCCGCTCTGCCCCGGTCTCCTGGGAGCCGTGCTTTGCAGGTTCCAGACCCAGTGGGAGTCTCACAATGGTTTCGTTTATTTTCCGTGGCATGCCCCCTTTATTTAGAGCAGCTGCACTGCAGGCCACCGCAGCTTCTGTCTCCTTCCTTCGGCATGGAGGGATCGGGCAGGCGAGTGGCTGTAGGCCGGGAGTAAGAGTAGAATTGACTCACGTCATGAGCAGGGCGAAACGTCTCAGCACCACGCTCAGAACAGACCTCCATTGCGTCCGAGGCCCCGCACCTGCTCTTTCTCTTTTGAAAGAGCAGACAGAGTTTATTTGGAGCTCAGAAGTGCTCAGCCGAGTGGGATGACTAGCTCGCGGGTTGTCAGCCCACAGTTGTTTCTTCACAGCCTTCGAACCCCCACATTGGCGGCGGGTGAGCTCCGAGCAGGGTCACTCACCCTCTCGTCCAGCTGAAAGGGAGACGGGTGTCACCGTATGCAGCGCTGCGGGCCTGCGTTTCATGGGTTGCCGGGGACCACAGCAGGAAGCTTCTCTAATGGGCAGGCCCGTGAAGGGCTGTCTGTCTGTCTGTCTGTCTGTCTCTGTCTGTCCCGGGGCTGGTCACTTTGGAGCCCTGGCCCTGTGGACGCCTTGCCCTGCTTCTTCTTCCCCCAGCTGCGGTGCAGTGAAAGCCAAGTGATTCGAGGCCTGCCCGGCGTCTCGCTGGACTCGGTGGCACCAGTAGACTGCCCCCCTTCACCCCCTGGGGGTTGGGGGAGCCCCTTGGCCCCGGAGAGCAGAGGCCGCCAGGCGCTGGGCGTTAGGAGCTCAGAGAAACCGCTCTTGGCGCTGGCATTTATTAAGGCAGGAACAAAGGGCCTCTCCAGATGTTGCTCTGGCACGGTCGGGCCTCCTCCCACCCGGTCCTGCCGGTCCTCCGAGCGTCCCTGGGACTGCCTGGGCTCCGGGGTGGTGCTGGGCCCTGCTGGGCAGCGGGGGGGTCCTGGGCAGAGGCTGGCTGGGACTGGTCACATGCCGCCCCCAACTTGCCCCACGCGGGGCCTCGAGGGCCGAGCATGTGTGTGGCTGGGCAGAACGTTCTGCAGGAGAACCGTGGCCCCTGGCCTCTGCTGTCCTCGTCTGCGGGCGTACACACTGGTGACACCCTTTCGAGAACAGGCACTTCCTCCGTGTGGGGGCGCGGGGTGTGCCGTAGCGGTGCTCTGGGGCCCGGGGCCACTCCTGGTGACAGCTAGCCGGGGAGCTCAGTTCCTGGGCTGCCGCATTGACTAGCTGGTAGGAAGGGGGGTGTTCTACATAGGAAGGACACAGGGTCAGAAGGAGGCCGAGAACGCGTGGGCTGGACTCACGCTCAGTTTGCATGTGGCCAGGCGGCCTGTGGGCTTTTGTCTTTCCGTTTCTCCACGGCCACGGGAGTCGCCGTGTGGTGGTGGTGGCATGGGGTCGAGTTTTTTTTTTCCTCTTTGCCCACTCCTTGGAGGACAGCAAGACATGGGGATCCTAAGGTAGGTGGCAGATGTCTATTCTGTTACTAGTGCAATAGCAAAAGAGACATTATTTATTTTTTATTCTTTTTTTTTTTTCTTTTTGGGTCATTCGCGGCGACGCATAGGGGTTCCTCCTGGCTGTGCACTCAGGAATGACTCCTGGCGGTGCTCAGGGGACCATATGGGATTCCGGGGATCGAACCAGGTTGGCTCCATGCAAGGCAAACACCCCCTCCACTGTGCTTCGCTCTGGCCCCGCAAAATAGACATCATTTAATAACAAAATAGATGCCATTTGGGGAGTCGGTGGACCTTTGTTGGTGTGGCCGTTCCCCAGCACACTGATTCCGGAAGGTTCCCCCTTGTAAGGTGTGTGCCCAGCCCGGTGCTCATCAGTGAAATCGTGCCTCCTTCTGTCACCGAAGTTTCACTGAGTGCTGGGGCGGGCTGCAGTGAAACTGGGTTTCAGGACTGAGCCGAGATTTCCTTAGCCAGGGCCCAGAGCGAGGGACATACAGGCCTGTGCTCTGGGAGCCTTGGAGCCCTTCCCCCTGCCCCCCCTCACTCCACCCGTCTCCCCCTTCTTTTATATTTTTATAAAAATTTTATTTCACAAGTCAAGCTGTAATTTTAAAGGCAACTGCTGGAGTTGTTCCCCAGGTTCTTCACAAAACGGGTCTTTGTCTGCCTTTCCCTTCACATCTGGTTACAAAGCAGAATTGGAATCGTGCTTGTTTTAATTATTTTCTACTTGTGTGGCCGGGAGGTTATTGGGTCTGGGGAGGTTACACTCTAAGCCCGCGCTCTCATTAATGCCGCCGCGTCCACATCCTGCGCCAGCACCGGAAGGGTTAAGTCGATCCACTTGTGTGGCCAGCGCTTGATACAACACAGTGGTCACGGCTGAAAATTGCCAGAGGAAATGTGGTGTCAGTGTGTGGGATTTTCTTTTCTTTTTCTTTTTCTTTCTTTCTTTTTTTTCATTTTAATCTCCAATAATGTTAATGAAGTGCATTCCCCCTCCCCCACCTTTCCAACAGAAATGAGCTCAGGCCTGCAGTCTTAACTGCCCGGGCTTGTGAGAGGGTCTCTGTTTTAAACATGGGTTGTCTTGATGTATTAAAATCAGAGTGTAAGATAAGAATTCAAATCCTTCCATTGGGAGCACTCCATCCCTCCAAACTGTGGAAGTCGTGCCATTGGAAACGTGACCCTGTCCCCGGCAATGTCTTTGTCAGAAGATGCAACCATGGGACAGAGGTATTGATGGGAAATTATAAAGTGACAATAAAATTGTCCTTAGAATGTTGTTTTGAGGGGTGGGGGAGGTAGTCTAGTGGTCGTCGGGGTGCTTGCCTTGCACTTGACCGGCCTGCGTGTGTGTGTGTGTGTGTGTGTGTGTGTGTGTGTGTGTGTGTGTGTGTGTGTGTGTGTGTGTGTGTGTGTGTCCCGCACTGTGTATATTCTTCTCATAACACCAGGCCTGGATCCGGGCCGGCTGTGTCTGATGCTGCGGCCCCCCCACCCATAAATTTTATTTTTTCCTTTGAAATATACACCCAAATTGTCCACTTTTCTACCTGGGAGGACCAGCTGCTTCCTCGTGGTTAGTTTTTTGAATTTTCTTCCTTAGTTTTGTTTTGAGGCCACACACGGCGGTGCCCAGGGCTGACTATTGGCCCTGCACACAGGCTCTGCACCCAGATGATGCTCAGGGGAGCATGTGTGGTTCCGGGGACCCAACCCAGACGGGCTGCAGGACAGGCAAGTGCTTTACCCGCTGTACCGTATCAAAGCGTCCTCCCTCCTGCCCACTGGTTTTGGTGCCGGGCACGGAACCCAGGACCTCACACACAAGGCCACCGCTGTGGTCCTGAGCTTCATCCCGACTCCAGTGGTGAGTGGCTGTTTGGTTTTTTGCTTTGCTTATTGGGGCACACCCGACAATGCTCAGGGTTACTCCTGGCTCTGCACTCAGGAATTCCTCCCGGCGGTGCTCAGGGGGACCAGATGGGATGCCGACGGAACCTGGCCTACCACGTGCGAGGCAAACACCCTACCAGCCGAAAGCTACAGCTCCAGGCCCTGGCTCGTGGTTTTTCAAGGCCACTTTGTTCCTGTTGCAACTGAGGAATGGTATTTCAAACATAACCTGCTAAAGGCTCGCCTGCCCGGCGCACTAGGCGAGGGTGCCAGCACATCTGTCTTCTGAGGTCTGGGACACGCTTGTCTGTCCCGCTCACTCCCCTTTCTCTTTTCTTTTCTTTTTGGTCACACCCGACATGCTCAGGGGTGACTCCTGGCTCTGCATTCAGTTGGCTGTGTGCAAGGCAAGCCCCCTACTCACTGCACTCTCCCACCAGCCCCCATTTGAAAGACAAAAACAGAATAAGGCTAATGCCGGGGTTGGAAAGCAAACGCCTCCTCACCCCGCCCCCTTCCTCACCCCAGTCCTTGTCTGGAAGCTCTCCGGGCAAGAGTGGAACAGCCACCAACAACGGTGTGTTGCAGCCCAGGAGCCAGGGGTGGGGGAAAGCTGGAGGTTTTCTAGAACTCATAAAAAGAGCTAGCGCCAGCATAGGATGTCAGTAGTAGCTCTGGAAACCAGTGCTCGAGCAGGATGAAGATAGAAGGGCTGGAGAAAGACTTTCCTGCAGAAGCATCTTCGTTGGCGATTTGTGGACAAACCAGGATCTACTGTGTGTGTCAGAAAAATCAAAGGAGCAGTTTGCCTCATGACTTTAATGACACAGCCGGGAGTTGAGGTACTTGCCTCCGGCATGCTGCGGACCCTGGTCCAATCCTCTGCATTACAATGGGGGGCCCCAGGCAACACGGGGTCACCGAGCACTGCCAGGGAGGCCTAAGACTGAGCCCCGACGCTGCAGTGCCCTCGTGGCACCATGTCAGATTGGCAGGTGCACATCTAGCCCGTGCATGAACCTTGCGTCCAGTGGGCTAATAATCACTGGACATGGAGCCCCCACCCCTGCCCGGGTCCCCTTGAGCAGTGCTGACGTGTGTGTGTGTGTGTGTGTGTGTGTGTGTGTGTGTGTGAGAGAGAGAGAGAGAGAGAGAGAGAGACAGAGAGAGAGAGAGACAGACAGACAGACAGACAGGTTAGTACTCAAACTTAACTCAGTTCTTTCAGCATAATAAAGCGAAGCTGTGTAATATTGTTAACAAACATACAGAGTCTATGAAATAACGAATCTCATTTAACCAAGCTGCATGCAGCCCTGCCCTCCCCGCAGCGCCCCCTCCTGGGCTGGAACCCAGGGCCTCACACATGCAGTGTTTTGTTTACTGCTCAATTACAACCTGACTTCCCGCCCAAACTGGCGGGTCTCTGAAAGCCACACTGTGTGTTCTGGATGAAGTCGAATTGAAAGTCTCTTTGAACTTGCCCGTTACTTTTCTGTACCTCTGGGCTGGAGCGATAGCACAGCGGGTCGGGCATTTGCCTTGCACGTGACCAACCCGGGTTCGATTTCTCCTTCCCTCTCGGAGAGCCCGGCAAGCTACCGAGAGTATCCCGCCCGCACGGCAGAACCTGGCAAACTACCCATGGCGTATCCAATAATGCCAAAAACACTAACAGCAAATTTCACCATGGACACGTTACTGGTGCCCGCTTGAGCAAATCGATAAGCAACGGGATGCCAGTGCTACAGTGCAGTGCTGCCTGTAGGAGGGAACCGTACCCTAGGAACCCACAGTCTGTGCTTGAGCTTCAGGGAAAGAGATCAGGGTCTGCGTGCTGCTTTGGCAGAAACTAGTTACACACGGAAGCTCCTCTCTGCCAGGCCTGAGTTAGGCCTTTAGGTGAGAGTCAGGCTCAGACTTCAATACCCCGCAGAGCTGGGAAATTGTGAGGATTGGCTCTGTAAAGCTTCACATTGGCTACATGCTTTGTTAATGCATAAATTCTTGTCTTTTTCATATACAAGCATAGGTACAAATTTCCTAAACTGCTCCCCACTGTTTTTTTTAATTAAAAAAAAGTTTTATTGAGATCATCTATGTACTGTGAAACTTTCTTTTCTAACGTCTACTGTGTGTGTATGTATATGTGTATGTGCATGCGTGCGTGCATTCACTCGTGCGTGCTCGTGCTTTCCTTTTACATATATTCACAATATAGCCGCCACCTCTGCCATCTAGTATCAGAATTTTCTGCTCCGACACCCGTTAGCACTCCCCGTAGCCCCTTACTCCCAGGCAGTCACCTGTGTTCTTTCTAGGGGGCCGTGGACATGCCTCCTGGGCATTTCAAACAGTGTGTGGACTGGGGGTCTGGCATCTTCCCTCTAGCATAGTATTTCTGAAGTTCATCCACATTGTGTCCCGAATCAGTTCTTGGTGCAAACCTCAAGCTTTGACATTTTCTAAGAAGATGGGGAAATCTAGACAGATGGACGTTTGCGAGCCGCACAGTGACCATCACAAGGGCCGCCCACCATTTCCAGCCATTCTCAGACTTCCTTCTTCTTCGTTGCCAGTAACATCCTGTTATGGCGTGTACGAAGTCGTCTTTATCCACTTAGAGTTGATGGACATTGGTTATCCGTGCACCGCATATTTCTTGTTGTGTGCTCCTTCGATCCTCCTATCCCCGCGCATGCCCCCCCAACCCCATGTGGTGCTGGGGGGCAAACCTGGGGCCTCACACAGGTCAGGTGTGAGCTTTGTTGCTGAGCCATCCTCTCCCCCCCCAATGCTATTATGAGTCATGCTTCTATAAGCATTTGTGTACATGACTTTATTTAGATACTGATATTCAGTCTTGGGTGAATGTCTGTGCTTGCATGCACACTGCACACATTTATACCTGGGAGTGGAACTTTCTGCTCTGCTGTATGTCCTAGTTCTTTGCTGCATCTTGATCAGAGAAATACCTATTCGGATCCTTTCCCTCCCTCATTTTCTAGTTTGCTTAGTCTGTCTTGTTCTTTCTTTTTTTTTTTTTCTTTTTGGGTCATACCTGGCGATGCACAGGGGTTACTCCTGGCTCTGCACTCAGGAATCACCCCTGATGGTGCTCAGGAGACAATATGGGATGCTGGAAATCGAACCCAGGTCGGTCGCATGCAAGGCAAATGCCCTACCCTCTGAGCTATTGCTCCAGCCCCAAGTCTGTCTTGTTCTTGAGTTGTAAGAATTCTCAGTGTATCCTTATATTCTGGATCCATAAGGCCATTCTGACAGCGAACTTTCAGACATTGTGTTCAGTTCTTTAAGCCGTTGGGAAAGGGCCGCCCTGTGTCAGATCCAATCGAATGACTTAGGTTAGTAGGAAGAATTGCAGATGATTCAGCAGTGTGTCCAGTATTCCAAGTATATAGCGGAGGCGGAAGAGAAGGAAGAGAAACGTAGCTTGAGCTCCGTGTTCCTCGAAGTGAGATTCAGAGTGGATGCCCACCCCGAAAGTATCACGGGAAGCATCCCCTGAGGCAGCAAGAGTTGATGGTTGGCACACAGGGCGCTTGGCAGAAGAGGCGCCCTGTCACTTTACTTCTTGGCTTTCTCTTTCTGATGCTGGGGATTGAACCCTGGTCTCTGTCCCGCACGTGGGAGCTGAGCATGGAAACCACTTCAGGCGGGCAAGCCCGAGCAAGTGTGGCAGTGCCCGGCCCCCAGGGAGCACTCGAGAGGCAGAAGCAGGGAGAGAGAGAGGGAGAGAGGGGTCCTTCCGGCGCGTGTAAGTCTGCACAGATGCACAAGCGGGGAGTCATCTGACAGCGCGAAGACACGGCAGCCTTCTCTAATTAACGCCTCTTGATGACATGAAGCTCTGTTGCTTAATTACAATAAATCAGACATTAGCAGATCATGTCTCCGAAGAGGCATTGTCAGTATGCAGCGTAATGGAACCAGATTTGACCTTGTGTTCGCACAGCTCCGGGTACGGCGGCTCTTGTCAGCAAGAGGCCGTGAGACCCCTGGAGTCACCGTGGAACAACTCGGCTCCTCAAAGCTGCTTCCCGGGAGTTCTCCTGCCGTGAAGATGCTGTTGATACGCATCTGCAGATGCGTTAGTGTGACAAGGTGTCACAGCCACTGACTTTCTGACCCGTGTTTGGGTTTCAAGGTAGTTCTGGCACACCTCTTGGCTCCGGTGCTCGGTCCTTCTCCCCCCTCTGTGGTGGACTCTGGCCTCCCTGGCTGCACTCCAGCCAGCAGGGACAGACCTCCGGTATGGGGAGTGTTGGTTGGCTTCCTGTCGCACACACCATGCTTCTTTCTCTTCTCTTCTCTCTTCTCTTCTCTTCTCTTCTCTTCTCTTCTCTTCTCTTCTCTTCTCTTCTCTTCTCTTCTCTTCTCTTCTCTTCTCTTCTCTTCTTTTTTCCTTTTCTTTTCTATGATTTATTTATTTATGTTTGCTTTTTGGGTCACACCTGGCGTTGCACAGGGGTTACTCCTGGCTTTGCACTCAGGAATTACTCCTGACGGTGCTCAGGGGACCATATGGGATGCTGGGAATCGAACCCGTGTCGACCGTGTGCCAGGCAAATGCCCTCCCCACTGTGCTATCGCTCCAGCCCCTCTTTCTTTTCTTTTCTTTTCTTTTTTTTTTTTCTTTTTGGGTCACACCTAGCAATGCACAGGGGACACTCCTGGCTCATGCACTCAGGAATCACTCCTGTTGGTGTTCAGGGGACCATATGGGATGCTGGGATTTGAACCCGGGTTGGCCGAGTGCAAGGCAAACGCCCTACCCGCTGTGCTGTCACTCCAGCCCCCCCCTCTTTATTTTCTTTCTCAGTCATAACACTGGAATCATTTGGGATTGCAGATGCCTCTCAAAACAATTTTTTCCCTTTGGGGGTGGGCAATCAACTTTCATTGTCTTACCAGTATTTTGGCAAGTTACTCAGACCTGTTACGGGCACACAGTATTCCAGCAGCAGTTCCGCCAAGGGTGGCACCCTTCACCAGTGTCTTCACAGCCCCCAGCCTGGCACCTTGTCAGGCAGATTTTCTTCTTTTTTCTTTTTTTTTTCCTTTCTTTTTTTGGGGGAAGGAGGGGTGGGGGACACATCCCGCGATGCTCAGGAATCCGAGATTTTCACTCAGGATCCCTCCTGGCAGGGCGAGAGCCTTACCCACCACGTGCTGTCTTAGGCCCATCAGGCATGTTTTAGTTTGAGTGTTGTTGGTTTCATGTGTCAGCTATGTGGGTGTATCACATCTCTGCAACACCGATGTGTCCCGGCCTCTGGCCCCTGCCCCTGTTTCCTCTGTCTGCCTCCTCTCTCTTCTCCCCGACCCCCCCCTCCCTT